>NC_133651.1:293019008-293319008 GCF_009905375.1 Apium graveolens
GGTGAAGGTACAAAAACAAGGCACGTCAAAGACAATTAAGCAAAGCTGGCCGGTTGGTATTCTCATGCTTGTATCTTATTTTTATTTTATTTTATTTTTATTTTTTTTAGCCAGCCCCAGTAGTGACAAGTAAAAGAGTAGATGCTTTTATAATGACAAATAAAAGAATAGGTGCTCTATGCATACATACACTATCACACCAAATTTTCATAGACAACAAAAACCTATGTGAAGGATATACGACAGCAAAACGGATCACAGGCTTTCATCAAAGTTTAATAATCAGGTTCTAGTTATCAGGCAATGTCACCATTTAGAATGATTAACTATTGTAATAAGGTACATGGTTTGTACAATTTACAAAGTAAGCAAAATATAACAGTTACTCGCAAGCCAACAGTACTACTGCTCAGTAGTGCCGAAGTTAAGCTAAAAAATCCACCACCCTTTTTTTTCTTCTTCCGGGCTGATAACGTGTTATGAAAATAACTATAATATAACTAGCTCAAAGAGTATAAGAAAGAGGGAGAAGAAAGAATTGTATTATCATTTTGTTGTATCTCTCAATCTTACACAAATGGGTCTGTATATAGGCCTGTAAATTTAAGTTACAAAGATAGTGAAAAGCCAAAAAAATTGGCTATTAATGAAAAAATACAAAAGATGGGAAAACACAATAGTCATCCAAACTATACTTAACAATTTGAAACATTTTGATTTAAGTAGTGGCTTGGTATTTTTTAACATTTAAATTTTCATATCAGTTTATTTTCCTTTTGCTTTTTTCATTTGTAATGTTAACGCAGCAAAGCTAAATGTTCTGCAAGTAATGGCAGTTGCTTACTCCCCCACAACCTTCTTCCTCCTACCTTCACCCGACCCGACCCGAATTTCTAAAAAATTACTTGTTTTACGTTCATCTGCAGTCTCACCTCCATTAATAAAACGGTTCCGTACGCAAAGAAAAAACTACCTCCGACCCAAGATTCTCAGAACCCGACCCGACCCGTTTCTTCTTGAACTACCCTTTACGATTCCCGAGGAAATTCTCGTTGACCCATCACCCGATAACCCATTACCCGACCCGTTAATTGAGGAAGCTTTGCAAGAATGTGATGTTGAATCACTTGAAACTTCTATTTTAGATGTTAATAGTAATGTTAGGTTAGGCAAATTTTCTAAATTTACAGTTTTTAGATTTGGGTTGTTTTTGGTTGGGGCTTTTGTGGTTCAGACTATTTGTGCTGTTTTGTTATTCGGGTCGGGTCAAAACGGGGTAGTGGATAGTGAGGATGAAAGTAGGGTTTTGGGGTTGAATGGTGATGGGGTTGGGAAGTCTAGGATTTTGGTGAATGGGAATGAGGTGGTTTATGTCGATGAAGTCGAAATGCGGAGGAGAATTAAGGAGATTCAAGTGATGGCTAGGGAAGTGAGGGAGAAGGAGAGAAGGGAAGGGAAGAATGGTAATAATGAGGATGTGAGTGGCGAGGGTGACGGTGTTGATGTAAGTCGAATTGAGAAGGAGGTTATTAGGCGGTTAGGGAAGCCGGTGAAGGGTGTGAAGAAGAAGTCGGTTGGGTATATGAGGAAAGATGATGTTGATAAGGATGGTTTGGTTAAGGGGGATATTGATGAAGCTTTGTTAGTAAAGAAGGCGGAATTCGAGAATTTAGTTATTAGTAAAGTGGATAATTTTAGGAATTCAGATGATGATAGGATTAGTGAGGTTGGAAACAGTGGTGAAGTTCTTCAGAGTGAAGTTCGGGAAGAGATTGATGACGATACCGGTGGTATGGAATTATTGGATAGTGTAAGTACGGTAGAAAAGCCAAATGCTGATGTAGTGAGGAATGATTTAGTTAATTTGGAGGAAGAGGACGGAAGTAGGACGGTTGAACCTACGAGGAAGAAGTCAAGTCAAGGGAAAGAAAGAGTAAAACTTGGCAGAGCCGAACCACTGAATGGTAATTTCTATAAGAATTTTACTGACTTCTTATTATTTCAATATAAGTACTCGAATTACTTATTATTTGATTGTGCTTATTGTGAAGTAGATCATTTATCTTGATGCCTTAGAATGTTATCACCTAAATTTGGGAGTCCCGATTTCAGACATGAGTGGTCAAGTGTAATAAATTACCGTTCTAGTAACTACAAGGGAGTTGCATTATACATTAGAAGACTAGTAATTAGGCATTCCAGCATACTAAACACTAGTACTACTGTTTCAGTGTAACATTATACCACACGCTATGTTTCTCTTTAAAAGTTGTATGATGCAGAATTAAGGAGACTAGGAAAAATTAGAAAGAGAAGTTTGGTTAATTATCACATAAAATTTACTAGCTAGGAGATGATATAAATGAACCACCATCCCTAGGATTTCTCAACTGTAGAATATAGGATAATAGGAATTTGGTTACGTAGATACCAACAAGAAGAGAAAAGCTCAATATGAATGCTCTTCGAATATTAAATTTCTATAATGAATTGCAATTAACTTTATTCCTAAATAGCAACATAAAATACATACAAAAATATTTTAATTCCGCTCCGTGTCATTGTTTGTCATTATTAACAAGATAGCATTATAGTCATATGTACGCTGTTTATAACTCACTCTATCTGGGGAAAGGATAGTATTACAAGAATAAATGAAATTTAATCTGTATGTGATGCATAACAAATGGTCTTTATAAATTCAAAGAAGAGCTTGTCGTCTTTAAGTTTTAGTAACACTTGGAAGCTTATATATTGTCTAAAAAGATGGGCAGAAAAATTAAT
Organism: Apium graveolens; assembly: GCF_009905375.1. Taxonomy (NCBI): domain Eukaryota; kingdom Viridiplantae; phylum Streptophyta; class Magnoliopsida; order Apiales; family Apiaceae; genus Apium; species Apium graveolens. The sequence continues at coordinate 293,021,793 of NC_133651.1, forward strand.
ATAAAGGTGTCCACATATAGTTTAAATTCCTACCCTCAGGGATTCAATTGTTAACCTTGATCTCCAAGAACCTCTGAACTGGCTGGGCTTATTTTTTTTCCGTTTATTTCTTCGAAATCTAACTGGTGGTTGACATTAATATTTTGGTTGGTCCCGTAGGCATTTTATTTCAAATCAGTTAACTTTCAGTAAAAGATAATACTGTCAGCTTGCTATAGAACTCTTGCATTCATTTGTAAAACTGTTAACAGAATAATTGCGAGTTATTTCAGAATTCTACTCAGGATTTTAAGGAGTATCGCATGTATTTTTTCCAAGTTGGGAAAGTTTCTCGTAAAAACTTGCTGCTAATAGGTGTACATAGAAGATCATTTCTTCAGTAAAAGCAAAGTAATTGAAGTGAGAGATGTGACAGTTTTGAGGCAGCATTTGGTGTGTGTGTATAGGTATTTGTTAAAGAACAGTTCTTTTGTGAAAGCATTGGAAAGTTTGAAGGTCGAGAATAGGAGTTGCTGTCTTGACTAGCCATGAAGTGTTACACGTTTCACCAGTCATGCCATGCAACTGTGGATCATCCTGGATTGCAATTCAATCTTGTCCAGTTTCACCGTGGAGCGCATCAAATTCAACAAATCTGGCAACCCACAAATCTTAAAGAAAGAGAAGAAAACTAACAATTCACGATCCAAAAGAGAAAAATGTAGGAGGATTTGAGGCCATCAACTTGAAAATTGAAATTAGAGACAGCTCCTTTAAACAGTGTTGAAATACAGAAGGAACTAGGAAAACTAACATGCCAATTTACCAACAAAAAAAACAAACCAATGGTTATCATGGCGTCCTTTAATGTTTGAACATAAAAAGGTAAATATTAACTGGGTTTTTTAATTGGCCCCTTGTCTGATTCTCGGGTCATTGCCTCTGATTTACAGGTCCTCGTGTCTAATACTTAGGTGGTAGCATTCCACATAGTGGAACTAGTTGTATTACATTCCCATGTAACACTAGTTATTCAGTAATCCATGCCCGATTAAATTCTTTTTTATCAGGCTCCGAATATTTTGCTAACCTTGATCTGAGAGAATCAAAGAATCACCGAACTGGATGGTCTTTTTTCTTTAATTATCAGAAGCTATTAGGTGGTTGAGATTAAAATTTTGGTTGTGCATTATACATTTAATTGCAGGTTATATACTTGTTTCAGTAAAAAAAGTCGTATTGTCAGCTTGCTATAGAACCCTTAAAATCAATTATAAATTGTTAACAAGATAATTGCGAGTTAGTATCAGAATTCTTCTCAGGATTTCAAGGAGTATTGCAAGTTCCCTTGCAACATTTCACTTTGTTTCTCATGAGAATGTGCTGTTATATTTTGGTTTTGAAAATATATTTCTATAGTAAAAGTGGAGTAAAGTATTGGAGGTAGAGACATGACAATGTTGAGGCAGCATTTGGTGTGTGTAGAACATTTCTTTCATATAGTAAGTGTTGAGGCTAGAGAATGGCAAGTATTAAAGCAGCATATGGAAAAGAGTTGCTATCTTGACCAGTAATTTTGCCTTCTTTGACTGTAAGATTTAGTTGCCAGAGTGGAGCTTATAGTTTGGGGCTTTTGTATTTTTTCCCCATGGACAAAAGGGGATATTCAATACTAAGGTCAACTTGTTTGGATCACCAACTTTTCTTATCACCTCGGGGATAGATTTCTGTGACAAGTTGGCTAATTTTTCTTTCCCTGTGTTTTCTTCTGTGTTCACCAGAGTTGAAAGATTTGAGATATAATGGGTACATTATTTTATATTTTTTCTCTATGGACTACATTTATTTGGGTAGGAGCTATATCAGGTGAAGCACTCTTCTTCCCTTCGCTCCCCCTATATTGCATTCTCTTGTCTAGACCAAATGACCAAAGCAGTGTAACTTAATTGTTTAATTTCTAGACCACAGTAAAGAGATATCTGAGTGTACCTCGAAAGTTGACACTTGTATATTTTTTCCGGATATTTTTTCCGTGCCTTAAAAAATAACTTTTTGAGTTCTGGATACACAAGTTCAGTATGGTTTATTCAATCAATACACTGTTATATGAATCTGTATACTTTTCAGTTACACAAGTTCAACATTGTTTATTCAACAAATACACTAAAAGCAATATTATATGAATCTGTATAATTTTTTAAGTTATATTGGTACTGGTGATTCACTGGATGTCTCATGAAATTTTTCCAGGAAAAGCTGTGAAGTTAGATGAATCGAACAAGCTCAATAGAGCAAGTTCTCAAAGGTCTAAATGGTGGCTGAACCTTCCTTATGTTCTAGTAAGTATAAAGAATTCAACATATTGTATTTGTAGATTATTATAGATAGTATATCAAATTTGTGAATGCCAATGGAGGAGCATTATGATGCAATGAGCTTTGTTTTTGTTGCCAAGATCATGAGTTTCATATACCATTATATCCTTTCATTAGATTATGCCCCTGAACAACTTTCGTCCTGTTGTTTTTGTATCAAATGATTTAGGATTTGGTTGATTTTTTTTTCATTCTTTTTGGGATCATTCCCAATAGTATGATCGATGAAGCAACTAACTAAACATGCATACTTTTAAACTTTTTTTAAATTACTGCGAGATGACAAGCACATTACAATGATGTACATAATTTGTAGCTTTTGGTTGTTGGAACATGATTTTAGAATGCAAACTAATTATTCGTTATAAACATAATCGGCAAGAACAAAAATATCTTCTCATTCGGAACTTGCAGTCAAACTTTTTGGTTATATTAGGCTATCAGCTTATATATGAGTGTAATCATATGTTTCATGTCTTAAGGGTCATATTTTGTTCCAGGCTGTGTTAATGCGCACAGGTGGTGATGACGAAGGAGCAAATGGACTATACAGAATAAAAAGCACTTCTCACGGCTGGGATGACTCATCTCATGTTGTTGCTTTTGAAGATCACGGTGATGCAACCAACTTCTGCTATCTTCTGCAATCCTTTTTCGAAGATCTGGAAAGCTTTAATACAGATATAATTCCTATCCCGATAAAAGTGAGATTCTTTAAATAGCTCCACCTTATTTATTGTTTATATAATATGGGCATTAGTGAACGGATAGTCAAAGATAACACTTGAGTAACAAAAAACAAATACTTAACCGAGTGTGTGGAAGTAGGGAATCACTATTAATTAATATGTGGATTAGGAGCCATATTCTTATACTCTCGACTCTTCTATATGTTATAACTAAAATTTTGGGTCAAATTTTGAAATCAGGTAGTTTGGTAAATTTGTAATTCTTAACCGAGGCCTAAGTTTTTTTATTGATAACAAGACGAGTATGCCATGTTATATTCCCATTTTTTTTCCAAGTATGATATTGTCATTTTGATGCATTCATGTACCAGTGTTCTGATTTATTATGAATATATTCTTTTTTCCCCCACATCCTGTGTATCTCAGGAGTTTGACGAGGCAGTTAAATCACATAGCATGGAGGTAGTTGTTGTGAAAAAGGGGCAACTTAAGCTTTATGCTGGTCAACCACTCTCTGATGTCGAGATGGCCTTGCGCTCCCTTATTGAACAAAGCTAATTAGCATCAACTTGGCGGTAGAGAGTACACACCATTAATAGTTCAGTTAGGTTTTATTCCTTTCTAAGCAGCGCAATGTCTAAAGATTGCCTCAACTGCACCTAGATGAGAATTTTTTTGGCTAATTAACATCACAGTTTTGCCGATATCTGTAAAAGCTTAGCCTCATATGTCTATGATCTCAACTAGTAGGCACCATTTTTGTACCCCATGATATGAAATACAATATGTTCTTTACATTCCTCTATTCCTCAAAAACTACTTTAATTCTGCAGGAGTTGGAGACCACAGAATGTCAAATAGTGAAGTACAGCATTATTTATTACTGAAGGCCAAATTTAGAGCCTGTTTGTTGTTTTAGATAAACTTGGTATAAATTTTAGATGAAAAATTCTATTTGTGTAACAAGTCGAAACTTAATTAAATGTGAAAAAACAGTTCTGGAGTTTAGCTAAATGAGTTTTTTAACTAACTTATTTAACTTCTATAATAAAGAATAATATCAATATTATAGCTCATAAATTTAAGTTTTAGATTTATTTTTATATTATTATTAACTTGTAAATTACCCATCAACATCAAAATTATTTAATAATATGATAATTTTATCATTGCTCGATCAAAAGTAAAAGACCATGCAAATATTTTTGCCGAAGGTTAGAAATTCGACCGCCTTGTGCGTATGTTATTGATTAGAAAACAAAAGAAGTCAAAAACACAAATTCATGTAAAAAAAGGCGAGCCAACATTTTTTGATCTTATTTTTTTTCAAATTAAAATACTAATTTTTTCAAGTTTGTTTGTGATTTTACCATTTAATAAATATATTTATAAAAATATGGGTTGTAACCAAAATCAACCAGAAATGTAACTTATTTTAATTTTTATGAAAAATAACTGATTTTTTCTCTGCCTCATTCAAATTTGCATATGGTTGTAATGGGTTACAAAATCGTATTTTTGTAAAAAATATTTTTGAAAAATCGTATTTTTACATTAAAAATGTAATTGAACATATTTTTACATATATAACTTAAAAAAATCGCTCCTAGGTTCTATCAAAAAAATAATTTAAAAATCATTTTTTTTAAAAGGCCAAAAATTGAGTTTTTGAAAAATACCCAAGTCTAAATTTTTTTTTTGGCAAAAATTTGTCATTTTTAAAAAAAATTGCAAAAAAACTTTTTAATTTACAAAATTACTATTCTTCAAAATTATTTTGCAAAAATACGATTTTGGCAACTGAAATTAACCGGATGCAACGTTCGACTAGTTTCTCCAATCTCATACAACCTCAAATACAACCAAAAAAACTCGATTGAACTAGTTACATATTCGCTTAATTTTGATTGTGTAACGAGCAAACCTCAAATTACTAATAAAAGGGCATTATTATAATATCGCACCTTAACTTCTTCAGGTATTCAAATACGATTACACACATGAAATGTTTGCTTGCATTACTTAACATAAACCATAACATATATAACTTACTAACACAACTTTACTAGATAATATGTTACAAAATATATAATTGGGAGCCCGTAAGGGTTGGTTCAGTTGGTTAAAGAGGGGATAACTATCCTCTTGGTCACATGTTCGAATCCCACGGGAGGAGAATTTATGATTATGCCTCCTGAGTCAGAGCTTGTCGCTTAAATGCGGTTTATTGCGTGAGCCCGTATGGTTTATCCAGTGCGCACCCGAAGGGTAGCGGCTGCGGGTTACCTACGATATAAAAAAATATATAGTTGGGTAATTCCATAGGTCAGGTTTTCCATATGTACATCATCTAGGCCAGGTTCTGCTTCAGCTCAGTCCCACTTTTACTGCTCATATATTTTTATTCTTACCTGCAACACAAGGAAATTATGAGCTACATCGCTCAGTAAGTAAACTAGCATAAATTAAATAATACACATATGCAACTTAACATGTACTTGAATGCATTTCCTTTTATCTTTATTCTTTATTAGTCTCAAAGATATTTCTCTAGTGCACACTGTTCGATTAGACATTTCCTGAAGGTAGAGGTGGCCAAATGAACAGTTTGGATCGGCACGATCGAAATTCGACTTGCGCAAAATTCGTGTAACTCGACTCGTCACGTGCCGGTTCAGAATTTGGCACAAACCGGGTGTAAAGACTAACCGAATACGAACTGGAATTTATTAAACCGGAACCGGCCCAGCACGTGTTATTCGCCTGGCACGCACAGTCCAAGTTTCATTCTGTTGTTTTACTTGACAGTTAGCTTAGCAGGATAGTACTACCCTACTACTCCATAATATTTAAAATAATAGTTGCACATGATTCATTTTGCTTTTTGATTAAAATAATTAATTATACATATTAATATGTTGAAGTGGTGGGTTGTATCGTGTAGACATGAAACACACATGATTAAAAAAATGAAAAAAATAAAGTGGCTCGCCAAACTCGGCATGGCCCGTACTTCTAATTCGCAGACGACAACTGTAACTCTGCAAGCCTCTACAACTCCTATGATTCGTGTAAACCTCGAATCGTTCACGAGTTCCCATTTCTCGAGCCGGCCCGAGCCCGACACTGTTCGTCTAGTTAAGCGTGTCGTTCACGAGTCCAAAATTAGATGAATCGGCCCACCTGAAACTCGGCATGGCTCGTTCGGACCGCTCGTCTGGTCACCTCTACCTGCAGGGCTTGCTTATCACATCATACAATATCCCATGGGAAACCTCCTCTGGCACCCTAACCAATAGAGTGGCTCATTGCATACCTTATTCCATTGTTGCCCCGTCGAGTTTAATACCTAAGGTGGCCTTACTCTATGGTATCTTATCACTTAAATCTCAGATCACATAGATCTTAACAAAATGGAGGAGGCAATTTCAATTTATATTAGATAATCGAACCTGGCATGCCCATATCGGGCTACCTTTACGAGCCTACAAAAGGCTTGAGCCCACACGAGGTTTGTTCTAACTCATCTTCTCGAAACAGTGGCACAATCCAACTTCAACCTACACCTTTGATTATAACTTATTCAATTGTATATTTAGCAACACATGCTAACTCAATATAACAACACATGATATCCAAATTAACGTAACATCCACATAATCACAACAACACAACTCATATCGACTATCACCAAGTGGAGCAGATAGAAATTCAAAACATGTTCACATAACACTTCACATCACTCAATTAATCTTGTGTTGCAGTTGAGTACTTTAATTACCTTGTATCCAAGACTTTCATATTTTAACCGCAACAACTTCGGTTCAATATTCTTTAGGTTTACTTCAAAGTACTAGCTTAGAGCTTAACTTTGATTTCATACTTGTTACGAGCTTCGATTCGACTACTTGCACGCTAAAATCGGAGTTCGATAACGCCTTTGAATCCTTATTTGATTATGAAGAATACTATGAATACACATATTTTCTCTGGGTAATTATAAGATTTTACTGTTTGTTTATCTTTTTCTCAACAAGGTACTGTAAGGGCTATTTAAAGTTACGGAAAGATAAGATAAGATTGTACGTACTACGAAAAGATAAGATAAGGTTGCACGTACTGCGAAAAGATAAGATAGAATTGCACACACTAGGAAAAGATAAGATAGGATTGCACGTACTACGAAAGGATAAGATAGGATTGCACGTACTACGAAAAGATAAGATATAATTTTAATCAAAATATCTTGTAGATCAAAAATATCTGGTTTATCGGTTTACCGAAACGAAAATAATATCATAAAATTTATACCGGGAACCATATGGGTAAGACCGTACTCCGGATTGAAAAATCAAAACACGGAAAATGTGCGAAATAATCAAATTAAGATAGAAATGAGTTTTCCCGAAACTTCTGGGTGGTGAAAAAACCGTTGAAGTTGGACGATTCCCAATTATTCAAAATAAATAATATCTAGTTTGAAAAATAAGTAATTAAATCTATAAATTATTTATAAAATCATATAAATTGATAGAAAAATATCAAAAAAATCTATACTTTACTTCAGATATGTAAAAATTAAAATTCGGAAATTTTATCGCATGTAAACATTGAACACAGTTGTCAAGTAACACATAATTAGAATATTTATTCCATTCATTCCATCTAATATTTATTTTTAAGTCGGGGTGTTACATTCTCTCCCCTGATATAATTTCGTCCTCGAAATTTTCTATAGAAATAAATCTGGATATTTGGATCTATTTTCATCCTCTCGCTCCCATTTCTTCTATTTTAGAGTTCCTCCACAAAACTCTTACAAGTGAAATTTTCTTATTTCTAAGCTCTTTTTCTTTTCTATCAAGAATTTGTATGGGCTTTTCCGTGTAAGTCAGGTCTGGACTTAATTCCAATGGTTCATAGTTAAGCACATGAGATGGGTGAGCAACATATTTTCTTAATAATGAGACGTGGAACACATTATGAACCTTTTTTAATGATGGAGGCAAGGCTAAGTTATAGGGCACTTTCTCAACTTTTTCGAGTATCTCAAAGGGACCAACAAATCTTGGGCTTAACTTTCCCTTCTTCCCAAATCTTAATATACCCTTTACTGGTGCTATTTTAAGAAAAACCTTATCACTAATTGAGAACTCAACGTCTCTAAATTTTGGATCTGCATAGCTCTTTTGCCGGCTCTGTGTGGCTAACATTCGCTCTTTAACTCTTTTCACTGCCTATGTTGTATCTCTTATAAGTTTCGGGCCTAGATAATTACTCTCCCTCATTTCATCCCAGTGGATAGGAGATCGACACTTTCTTCCATAAAGAATTTTGTATGGAGCTGCACCAATTGACACTTGGAAACTATTATTATACGGAAACTTTATAAGTGGAAGGTACGTACTCCATGAACTTGAAAAATCAAGAACACATGCCCTAAGCATATTTTCTAACATTTAAACCGTCCTTTCACTCTGACCGTCTGATTGTGGATGAAAAGTAGTACTAAAATTTAATCGAGTACCCATGGCTATGTGCAAACTTTCCCAAAACTTAGAAGTAAATCAAGTATCTCTATTAAAATTATTGATAATGGTACCCAATGCAAGATAACTATCTCGTGAACATACAATTCAGCCAACTGATACATGCTATATGTCATGCGTACTGGAAGAAAGTGTGCCGATTTTGAAAATCTATCAACAATAACCCAAATGGCATCATGTTGTTAAGAATTCTTTGGTAGTCCAACTACAAAATTGATGGTGATCTCTTCCCATTTCCATTCTGGGATCTGCATCAGTTGTAGTAATCCACCTGGCCTTTGATGTTTAACCTTAACTTGTTGACATGTTAGACACTTCGTCATGAATTCTACCACATTTTTCTTCATCCCCGGCCACCAGTAATGCATTTTTAAATCGTTATACATCTTAGTTGTTCCTGGATGTACTGAATATGGAGTTATATGAGCTTATTTAAGGATTTCTTTCTTTATCTCTTCATTATCAAGAACACATATTCTATCCTTAAACTTCAAACTTCCATTCTCCGTTATCTTGAATTCCGTGGCCTTTCTGCTTTCCACATCACCTTTACGTTTATTCAACTCAGTGTCTTCAAGCTGACCTTGCCTTATTCTTTCAAGAAGTGTTGACTCAATACTCATTTTATCTAATCTATTGGTAATCAACTCTAGTTATGATCTACTAATTTCTTCTTGAAGAGGTTTGTACAACGTCCTTAAAACTGATAGGTTACCAGGATCCTTTCTACTAAGCGCATTAGCAACCACATTCGCCTTGCCTGGATGATACATAATCTCATAATCATAATCCTTGACTAATTCCAACCATCGTCTATATCTCATATTCAACTCTTTTTGAGTAAAGAAATATTTCAAACTTTTATGGTCCGTTGTATATTTCACATTTCTCTCCATATAAATAATGCCTCTAAATTTTAAGCGCAAATACAACTGCTGCCAACTCCAAGTCATGTGTAGGATATCTCTTTTTATAATCTTTTAGTTGCCTAGAAGCATAAGCGATAACCTTACCATTTTGCATTAGTACGCATCCTAGACCCTGCTTAGAAGCATCACTATAAAACACAAATCCTCCTGATCCTGATGGGATAGTAAGGATTGGAGCAGACACTAATCGATTCTTCAATTCTTGAAAACTCCTTTCACAAGGATCTGTCGACTCAAACTTGTGACTCTTTCTCGTCAACTGTGTTAATGGGGTAGCAATATTAGAAAAACATTCAACAAAACTTCTGTAATATCCTGCCAATCCAAGAAAACTTCTCACTTCTGAAACATTCGCTAGTCTATTCCAGTTGCTTACTGCTTCAACTTTTGTGGGATCCACTGAAATGCCATCTCTTGATACTATATGCCCTAGGAATGCTACTTTCTCCAACCAAAACTTATATTTTTTCAACTTGGCATATATTTTCTCTTCCTTTAGCCTTTGTAAGGTCATTCTCAAATTCTCCTCATGTTCTTCCCTATATCGAGAATACACTAAAATATCATCTATGAATACTATCATAAACTTATCAAGGTAATCCTTAAATACTCTGTTCATAAGATCCATAAATGCCGCTGTAGCATTTTTTAAACCAAATGCCATCACTAAGAACTCGTAATGTCTGTACCTCGTTCGAAAAGCGGTTTTGGGTATATCTTCTTCTCTTATCTTCAATTGGTGATACCCATGCCTCAAATCAATCTTTGAAAATACTACAGATCCTTGTACTTGATAAAAAAATGTCATCAATTCTTGGAAGGGGATATTTATTCTTTATAGTAACCTTATTTAGCTCCCTATAATCGATGCACATCCTCCTGGTTCTATCTTTCTTCTTCACTAACAACACTGGGGCTCCCATGGCGAGAAACTAGGTCTAACAAGTTTCTTTTCTAGTAGCTCGTGTAATTGACTTTTTAATTCTCTCAATTCTGTGGGGGCCATCCTATAGGGTGCTTTGGATATTGGAGTCGTACCAGGTATTAAATCTATTTCAAATTGTATTTCTCTATCGGAAGGTAATCCTGGTAACTCTCCTGGAAACACTTCTAAAAACTCTATAACTATCAGTACCTCTTCAGGCTTACTTTCTACTACTATGTTAGGGCCTATCATATTTCCAAAATATCCAACACAACCATCTTATAACATTCTCCTAGCTTGTATAGTTGAGATAGTCGATATCATATTATTGGAGAAATTAGCTACAAACTCAAACTGGTCTCCCTCAAAAGGGTTGAACATCACCTTTATTAACTTTTGCTCCCTATGCTCAGCCCTCGAAGCTTTTTCAACTGCCTGAGAATAAATAAGAGGCCCAGTATGTCCCATGTCAACATCCCTAGCTAACTTTGGTTGTAATCCTTCAAGAAACCGATTTACCCTACTAGCCTCAATGGCAACCAAATTCGGTGCAAATTTAGCTAATCGATCAAACTTTTGAGCATACTCAACAACTGATAGACTTCCATGGTACATCCGACTAAACTCGTTTACTTTAGCATTAAGCATAGCTTCACTGTAAAACTTCTCATTAAAAAAAGCCTTAAATTCTACCCAAGTCGTCTGAGTAACATCGCGTGTGAGCTTAACAACATCCCACCATATCTTAGCATCTTTCTTTAATGTATGTACTGTATAAGACATTTTCTCCCTATCATTCAATTGCATAAACTCAAAGATATCTTATAGAGAACTCTTTCAGTCTAGTGCTTCTAGTGGATCACTGCTGCCCGAAAAAATAGGTGGATGTTGCTTTCTAAATCTCACATATAAAGGTTTAATATGATGGTGTGGAGGTGGCGGAGAGGGTGGAATATCTTCAACATTACATTTTTGTCGTAATTCTTGAGCTAGCTTCTCTATCTGTTCACCTTGCCTCCGAATAATTTTGTGTAACTCAACTAATTCCCTAACATCTCTCTCTTAGGTGGGACTATCATTGGCCCTGGATCTCTGTCCTTCATCCATCTATCTCTACTCAAAATCAAATCATATAATTTAAATATTCACCGGTGCCACATAGTGGGTCAATAAATCGGAAAAAAAACATATTACAATGTATATATATAAACACTTACTACCGAGTGAAGCCTTCCTTCCCTTGATGTGTACATATGGATGGTCTATAGAACTGCTCTAAACCGAAGCTCTGATGCAAAACTTATAAAGATCGAACCCCAAATTACTAATAAAAGGGCATTATTATAATATCACACCTTCATACATATTTTAACTTCTTCAGGTATTCAAATATGATTACATACATAATATATTTGCTTGCATTACTTAACACAAACCATACCATATATAACTTAGTGTTAGGTAATGAATACAACACAAAGGAGGGGTGAATATGTTTTGGATATTTTTAAGGCTTTTTAAATGTTTGTTTGTTGGTGAACAAAGTAGATAAGAAATGCAGCAATATTATGTTAACTGGAAATAAACAGTGCACACAATGTTTCAAAACTCACTTAATTTTTTATTAAAATCAAGCTAGTGTTTTTCTCCAAATTATGGGTTCTTTGTAAGTAAAGAACTCAACTTCTTCCTTGAGAGAGTTACAAGAAATTTTAGATCTGTTTGATACGCTTTTCAAAAAAACAAAGGACCAGTGTTTACTTTATATATTAGTAAACATAGGTTTACACAGCATGTGATAGAATGTACTAAACCCTACTTTAAGTTATCTCTAAAGCTTTCCATTTCTGGCTTAGTGTATCTTTGCAAATCCTTTGAATCTATGACTTTCCTTTGTCAGTTAATCTTGGCCTTTGATCTTGTACTCTTTAAGCAGCTTTTGTAGACTTTTTAATCTAAGTGATTAGATCATTTGTTGATTGATAATCTTGAATATTTAACTTGTCTGCATTCTGTACTTGAGCTTCATATCGAGATCTCCAATTTGATCTATAGAGAACTGACATCTCGATAAGTATAATGGCTTATCGAGATCTCTTAGTTATCTATAAGTGTTTTGACTTGTCGAGGTCTCTGAGTTCTCGAGGTAACTTTGATTTGTCGAGGTCTCTAAGTTCTCGAGAAAACTTTGACTTGTCGAGGTCTCCAAAACTCTACATGTAGAAATGACTTATCAATATCTTTGAGATCTCTATAGGCATATTAACTTATCGATATCTCTGAGATCTCTAATGAAATATTTTACTTATCGATATCTCCAATCTTCATGTCTTCATTTGAACTTGTCGATATCTCCGAGTTCTCTATATGCAAGGTGACATGTCGATATCTTCAATCTTCAAATCATCATTTGACTTGTCGATATCTCTGGGACTTCTCGATGGGCCAATTTGTACTTCTCGATAAGTCATTATGGAGTTCTCGAATGACTTCTCTATATGACTTGATCCGTGACTTGTAGATATCTCTGACTTAAAACATTTTTCTAAAACAGATTTATTCAACTCCAAGCTTCTTCACACTTTCTCTGAAGCATGATCTTCTTGATCTTCTTCCAGAGTTTATTCTTAGGCTTGAGACTGTTTATAGAAAAATACTCCCGTCTAATCTTTGACATTTTTACAGACTCAAATAATACAGTACAAAACACAAATTCAGATTATCATACAACTAATTTTTAGGGCTGTCAATTTGACTTAGTTTTATTATAGTATAGGCATGTCTTGCACAAAAATCTCCCCCAATTTGTGAGAAGATTGTTTATCATAAATTCATGCCTGGTAACAAGACTAACCCCAAGTTTCAATGAACAGTAAAACATTACATACAAAATTGACAGAAGTACAACTGTATATATTAAGTTATGACAAGAGTTTGAAAGATACACTCATCACACAAATTTCTCACAGCATGTTTCCTGTTTATTGAGGTCCTTTAAGTCAACAAGTACTTGTAATTCTTCTAGGATTTAAGTCATTCTTAGAGATTTCACAAGCTTGAGCCAATCATCTAATGAGTAACTATTCAAGTAACCAACTCTAACTCTTAAGAATCTGCCAACTTTAATGTTCAGAAAATGTCCATCCTTGGAAATTTTTCACATCCCCTTTGTCTTGAGTTCTTCAGATCTTTTCTCAAACATTTTTATCTCTTCAACATATTTCCTTTCCCTCTCTTCTCTTTCATCCTTTTATTTTGCTCTTCTTTCTTCCCTTACTACCAACCATACAGCCAATACAGAACTCCATGCTATTGTTCTAATATGCTTATCCTTCAGTAAGCGGATCACCCTTTTAATCTCTGTGGTTGAAAATGTGTCCATTAGATTTCTTCCAAGTAAAGTGTAGGAACCATCTTGATAGTAGATTCTGACTTCCCTCAATGATACAACCCAAACTTTGACTATTTCTTCAGATAGCTGTTGAAAATAATCATCATATGTGATGCACTAGTTTAGAGGTAGAAAATCATTTTGATTGAAATTATTCCAGATGGCCCTCTCAGTAACTTGCAGTTTCTTTGGTTTTCTTCCAACAGATTTGTAATGAGTTTTGGTTGGTGGCTAAAAATAAGGTAGGTTTATGATTTTCTTTAGATAAGTTTTGCTTGAGGTGATTGGTATTTTTAGTATGGTGTTAGTAGTGTGTTTGTACAAGAATTTAGGCTTAGAGGTCAGAGGTGGTAGAGTGCTTGAGTTTGTCGGCTTATGAGTTTGAATATGATTGATTTGATTTTGTAGGGTATTTTTCTGTGTTTCTGAACCATCCTTCTTCTTCTTCCTTCTTCTCTCTTCACCCCTCTTCTCTTAATTTCCTTTCTTCTTTGCATCTCTTTTCTTATCTCCTTGCCTTAGAGGATTGACTTGGATTTGAGTCGGAAGGTTTTTGATCATCTTTTTTTCTACTCATCATCATCCAAGTTATCCTTATTGATTTGAGTTTTGGGAAAATTGGCTTCAGATCTCTCAGATACCTCCCCAATAGCTTGATCATTTCTTCATCTTCAAAAGTCTTGTATTGCTTAGTCTTCAAGTCTGTCTCCAAATTCATAATTAGCTTTTTGTTTGCCATGACACATTGCTTAGGAATTTGGAAGTGTTTGCAATGTTTGGTGGTAGGACATATGTATACCACTCCCTTGCTTGGTTGTAAATATGCTTCTGGAAAAGCAGCTACTTGAGCCTTCTTCAATTCAGTTAGTAAGAGAGTGTCTTCATAAATCACTCTGTTGACTTTATTTATCAGAATATCCAACTCAGATGCCCTTCTTGTTATGAGATAGTTAAGGGACACATGTATACACTTGTCTACCCCTGAGTCATTTATGTTGACCATAATCCTTTTCTCCTGGAAATTATCCCTTATCACCAAGATCACCCTTATAAAATTTATTGTCTTGTCCAAAGCTTTCTTGTAAGTGAAGAAATTATTGTTTATAGGAGCCTTAAGAGCCTTGAGCAATTCATTAAATTCCCTGCTCAAACTAGGCCCATCAGCTGCTTTGACAAGCCTCTCCATTCCAACATCAACTTCTTGAGATTTAACAGCTGGAACTTGAACAACTTGGTTGGATGATCTTAATAACCTAGCCTCTATCTCTCCCTTAGTCTTGTTGGAAGGCATGATAAGATGTGTAGGGATTTCAGGTCTCACAACTTCTGAAAGTGCAAACAGTTGAATGTTGAGTGCACCCATGATGGCCCCTAAAGACACATAATTCTGTATTTGTAGATGCTTATGGGATTCCACTGATAAGTGGATTTTATATCCACTTGGAACGCTTTATTACAAAGCTTAAATTGGTGTTTTGGACTCAAGTTGTTGGTATTTTGATGTGTTTTTGTGTTATTGCATTTCAGGTATTAGTTAAATGAAGAAAGGAGTTTTTTAAAGGAAATATGATGAAAAGTGATCAGATTTGGAATTCAAGGCCATTGTCAAGTTGTATAGAATCTCGTTAGCTTCGCGTGGGCAGTTGAATCGCCTAATTCTGACGAGCAGAACTCAAGTTATGGGCAAAATAAGATTCATCAGAATTTTCCAGAAAGGCTGCAGGCGCCCGCCTGCTGACACGCGGCCACCTCCGACCTGTGCGTGGCCGCGTGCTGATGTGCGGCTGACTTCGCTGAAAAAGCCTTTTTTGAGTGGAATTTGACGATTTTAAGGGTCCAGGTCCAATATGGGCTTATATATACTTAAAAAAAAGGGTTTTCATCATCCGGGAAGATTGGGATACCAAGGAGAAGACCTAGAAGCACAAAACAACTCTGAAAAAGAAGATCTTGTTTTCAACTTGTGATTCTTTGAATTAGTTGTAACTTTGGATGCTCGTTTTCGTTCTTGTTGAACCTAGATCTCGTTTATTCGTACTTTGATTATTATTCACTTTATTAAGACCTTGTTTATACCATGCTTTCATTGGAACCCATGGTGACGATGAGTTCGATTATGAACTAATCGTTGTCATGGGATTCTAGCGGATTTACTTACGGATTTCAATAGTCAATTGTTTTGATATCTTGGTGTGTGGTGATTGTATGATATCCTAGTATTGGTTGTGCTTATTCGTCTTATGTGCGTAGCTAACATATAAGATAGTTTGTTAATCTCTTTTGAAGCGACAGTGAATCTTGAGATTTAGAACTTGCCATGCTAGCATAGGTTCATATATTTGTATGCATGATTAGTAGGTTACTCTAACCGTTTTACTATCCCTATGTAATCATTATAGATAACTTGTGCTTAAATCTTTATGTTGTCAAATTCTATATACATATAGGGTCTCAACATATTTGATGTCTATTCAACTTCTATCTCTTTTGTGGATGCCTGGTAGTATGGTATTTGTACAACGAAAGTTGACGTTTATCAGTTTCGTGTTATCTGATTAATGTCATCACCATCACATGCTAGGGTTAAAGACATAAACTTTGAATGAAGTATTTAATAAAGTTAGAATCCCATGTTTGTCATATATAGTAATTCAACCTCAATTCTCTTAGTTAATGTTATTTAGTATAATCTCTTAGTTTAATAAAAACCCAATTTATTATTTGTCTTAGCATTGAGCGATAACCATACATTGTTACATAGGTGCATAAATTGAACTTAACCTAAACCAGTATCTGTGGGAACGAATCTGATTTATATCTTATACTACTTGCGAACGCGTATACTTGCGTGACTATTAGCGCGTGTTTTCTCCCTAACATCCATCAAGGTTTGAATATCAGCCTGCTGACTTTGAACCATGGTTGTGAGTTAGGAGACTTGATTTATTAGAGACTCATTGGCTGACTATAGGGTAGAGACCTGAGATTGAAGAGTCTGGATTTACAAGTTTGTTGATGTTGAGAGGGGTTGTTGAGAGCTTGAAGGTAGAGAGGTTCCAAAGGTTGCTTGTACAGCTTCCTTTATGCCTTCCATCAAAAGTGGTGAAGGCCCATATCTGCTCTAATGGAGCTGATTCAACTTGAGTCTAGTGTCATTAGAGTTTGTAATGTATTATTGAACTACTTCATGCAAAGCCACAAAAGATTGTCTTAGACTTTTGACACTGGCATCCACTGTAGTCGGATCAAATCTTGTCATCTGGCCAGCAAAATATTGGAATTTTGATTGGATCTTGACTTGTGAAGGAATGATTTCATCTATCTTATCTCTTACCATCATTCTGATCTTATCTTGATGACCAGTCAAAGTCAATTCTAGTGCTTCACCAAATAGGTGAAAAACTTTGATTTGATCCTTGTATACTTCATTGACTACATCATACACTTCTTATAAAGTCAGGACCTTGGCATTACTCCCCATAATTGTGACATATTCCTCTGTGAATCTTTTCATGACCTGATCCATCTCTAGTGTGAAGTCTTTAGATAACCAAGCCTCCACATTGCCATCTTGCTCAGCTTCATTCACTATCTTATGCTTTTGCTTCTCAATATCTTTATTATAAGATAGCAGAATTGTCTGATAGTCCTAATTTGTCATGTCTGTAGTGATCAGATGCTGTATGATGTTGGCAAGACCTGAAAGTTAGTCAACTAGAAGGTCATCTACTATGGTTGGTTGGGATTGAGTATTTTATAACCACTATTAGATTGGATGAGATGGTTTTATGAAGGGTTGGATGTTGAAGGAATGTTTGTAGGTTGAGTGGTGGAGGGTTGATCTGTTATATAACCACCTGTGACAGATGTCACATTTTGACTCACAGGGTGACCTGTGGTTGTGACAGTTTGTTATTTTCCACTTGTGGTGGGAACCTCCATTAGAATTGAAGGGGAGTTAACTAGGTTACTGTTATCTACTCTAGTCTCAAACCCTTGTGTTTCTTTCAAAACACTGTCACTTGAAGGTGATGTACTTGCCTCCCCCGAAGCAGGATCATTGGAAATTGAACTCCTAGCTTCAATTGTGAGTGTAATCTCAACTAGGGTTTTGAGGGGAGTTGTTCCCACAATTGGAAACTCCAATTGAATTGGAAAGGATTTAGATAGCTCCCTCTTAGGAGTATTACCCTCAAACCTTACAACCTGTTGCACATGAAGGTGCATTAGTAACCACCACAGGGTCTTCAGTGAAAACTAATGAAACCCCTGTGTTTGTGTTTGTGTCATCAAGGTCTACCCCAGCATGTAGCCTCTCACCAACTAAATATGGGTCATGGGTGGTGAGCACAGTTTTTTGAACCGTGTCACTTGATGTGGGAAACTCTTGAGAATCAGATTCAAGAGTTTGATTAAATGAAGAAGAAATTTGGGAAATCAGAGTTTGAATTTCAGAGTTGAGTTTTGGCAGCTTCCCATGAATGAATGAGGGAGCTTGAAGAGATGTTCTCTCTTTGTGTGTGCCTTCCTTATTTCTCCTTTCATACACTTGAATTTGTTCAAGTGATGGTGCAGACTCTGTAGAAGATGCATTAGGGTGGATGCTTTGTTCAATAGAGACACCCTTTTGAGAGGATGCCTCTAAAGTATGTTTAAGTCCATGTTTTACAACTACATCCTTTTGGGAGGATACAAAGGTGGCTTGAGTGGTCACCTCAGTTTGTTTCACCTTCTTTGTTTTCTTGACCAAGGGTGACTCTTGTTCAGTTTGGTCCTCACCACTCTCATTTAATATTGCTAAAGGTGCATGCTTTCTCTTCTTTTTACTCACTTCACCCTTTTGAGAGGATGAAGTGGTTGGCTTTCCAGCTTCTATTTGTATAGAAAGAATGGTCTTAGCTTGGGAAGGCCCCTGTTGGTTGTCCTGTGTTTATAATTCCAAAGAGACAGGAGCCATGGTTGTACTAGGTTGTATCACATTAGACCTCATGTCAGATATAGGATAAGGATAGGTCTTAAATTTTTCCAACATAAATTGAGTCAATTTAAGACCTAACTGCACCTTGTTCTTTGTAATGAGTGATCCAAAATAGAATTTTGGACACTTGCTTACAGTTGCCTATTTGTGTTCTATCTATACCATTTAGCATGTGAATGTCTTTGACTTTATGATTTAAAGTAGACATAATGAATCTAGGAAGAAAGATCTCCTTACCTCTTACAGCTAGGGGCATTGTGAGCCTGGTGCTTAGTTCTTCCAGAATCAATAGGCCCACATTAATGTGCCTGTTGTGAGCCATGGAGAACACCAGCTTCTGGACCACACTTGAAATGTTGTCATAGCCTGATTTTCCGCAAGTGAAGGCCCTGATGATGGAGTCAAATAGAAAAGACCATTCCCTTCTCAGTTTTTTTTGTTCAGGCTGGCTAGATTGATCTTCTCACTATAGTTGATGAAGTCAATGAACTCAGCCAGCTCATATTGAGTAGGAATCTCCACCATTTGCTCAGTTGGAATACCCAAAGCCAGGTTCATGTCTTGCTCATTGAACTCCACCTGTTGGCCTTGAATTGAGCAATTCACCACCATAAAGACTGAATTTTCAAGCACAATTGTCCTTACCACAGCTGTTGTCCAAAACTCATGTAGAACATCCAAGTATAGAATTAGTTTATCAGTTAAAGCTCCTGCAATACAGGTTTCAGACAAAAATTTAACAAACCCCTTGAAACTGTAAGTGGCTTGATTAGCATCAGTAAAAGCAAGGTAGTTTGTTCCTTTTTTGGGGATTGCATCTCTAATACTGTTTGAGGCCATTTTAGAGGAGTAAATTTGAATGAGTAAGAAAAATTAGAGAGAAAGAGCTTGAAACGAGAGAGAGCAGTTGAGAATTGGAAAAATTAGGTCACTTAGAGATCTTGAAAGCGTAAAGAGTTGTATGTCAATATTGCCTAGTAATAATACAATTGTTTAAGTGGGGTTGGATACAATTGTATAGATATTTCGAACAAGTATGAAAAATATAACAGTTCTTTATATTTTTGATAAAAACTGTTACAAACTCTCTCAAAAAATACTGATGTTCTTGAGAGCTTCTAGGTCGTACAATACTCAAGAATTATCAATATGTGATGACCTAAACTGCGTTTATATATATTACACAGCTGCTAGAAATCAACCTAAGATATGTACCATCAATTACTAACAGAAAATGATACATATCTTTAACTGAATATATAAAGTCCTATAACTCAGAACGTAATAGATATCCATCCCTCAAATTAAGGAACAAAATCAATCTTCATAGATGACCGCCTCCAGATGCTGATGACATGCAAATACTGATGATGTGTCAAATCCTGACGACACACCAAATACTGATGACATCAAAAAATGCAGCCAGATTGAGAATCAGCATGTAACAATCTCCCTCAAATTATATTTTATGTAATGAAGCTCAAATTCCATTCTCAATGATGCCAAAACCAATTATAAAATGTACAAGGAGTAAACCTTACTTCAGTATCCTAAGATAATTGACAGTTATTTCTAGAATGTTGTTCAACCTTTCTTCCTCCTTGTCTTGTAGGACTTTAATAAGCTTTTTCTTCAACTCTCTCTTCTCTTCAGTATCTTCTTCAATCTGATAGATGGTTGATCTCAGTTTAGAAATTAAACTTGTATTCAATTCAATATCACCAATCAGCATAAAGCTCAAACTAACATCTTCATGATCAGGACTGAAGGATAACTGAGGATTGTTGAGAAAAACTTTTAGAACTGCAGCTCCCTTCTGCATCTTTATTTCTTGACCAGTATAAGTTCTGTACATAGGAACATAATCACCATTGTAGTTATCATCTTTGGTCATGGTTCTTCTTTTGATAACATCAAGCATCATAGAAGACCAATTTCTGGTGACATTATTCTCAATTCTAAGAAGATAGTGAATGTATTTCAACTCTGTCACAGTCTTCATCAAGAGTTGCTGTAAGGTAAAACTCTTTACTTTACCATCTCTCAAGAAGTACAGAATCTCTTCTCTGACGTCATTATCATTTATCTTTTTATATACAATCTTCACATCTTCAACTTTTTCAAGATGTGAAGGAGTAACTCTTTCACCAAGATTGTCAGTCAGAGTACTTGTATTCATTAAATTAGACCTCAAAATCTCCATTCCAGAATAGCCAATACATCCACTGGTTAGACGTTTGACAAGCTTTAGCCTTTCATTATATTCCACCCAAGAAGGTTTCTTGATGGACTTGTCAACATCTTTCTGTTCTGAAATAAAATCTCTTAGTCCTGCAGACACGTATTCAATATGCTTGAACCCTTTAGGATAATTGAATGAATCAACATCTTTCCATCTTCTATCCTATTTTCTGATAGGAGCATAACTTGTAGGTAGATCAAAAATCCTTCCTTTTGCTTTACGCCATTGCTCTCTCTTTGAATTTAAAATTTTCTGCACATAAGCATTACATGCTTGATCAGCTTTCCTTCTGTCAATTCTTTCTTGTTCATCAACCTCTGAATTATGAGAATCAACTATTGTAGTAAGAACCAACTAATTTAATATTTTGACCACTTTTTCATCAGTGTCAAAATCAGCTATCAGATTTTCAGTATCATGATTTGCTTTATCCTCAGGATTTGTGTATACTTCAAGAGTTACATTTGGATTTGTTATATTAACTTGAAAAATGTCAGTGGCTGGTCTTTTCTTCCTTTAAACGATCAATTCTTCAGTCTTCTGAACTTCTTCTGCTAATTCATGTCCTTGTACAGGAACATAACCTTCTCTAGATAAGACATTCAGAAATGCAGAATCAATTGTAACCATTTGACTTGGTCTAGGAGTCCTTCCTCTTCCTCCTCTTTCTCTAGATCTTGTAGATCTTCCACCTCTTCTTCCTCTTCCTTTAGAGGTTTTGACTTCAGCTTCAATTTGAACCATTAACTCCTTCTGTTGCATAACTGCTTCTTCAGTTGTTAGATCAGGAAATTCTTCAATTATCATTCCAAGAGCACTCCTAGCATTCTTTTGCTCAAACTTTTTATCTTTGTAGTACTGAATAATCTCTTCACCTGTTTCCTTGTGTTTGTAAGGGAAGAATAACCCTTTAGCATCTGCTAAGTTAGAGATTGTAATATCACCAGTATCAGGAGCATCATCAGTAGTCTTGTGCTTAGCTTCATGAGAACCAGTAGACTTCCCTTGTCCCGAAGAAACAGACTTTTAAGAATGTTGAGGTTGTTGAGCAGTATGAATAATTGGAACATTCGCAACTGGATTTTTATCACCATCACCATCAGTATTTTTGTCCTCCATCTGAATAGAATTTGGTGTACATTTTGTAGCAACCATCTTCTCCCCCTTTTTGGCATCAGTATTTGAAAGAAGAGAAAATATAACATCCAGTTTGTCAGCCATAGAAGATACTTTATCTTCCAAAGAAGAAAATCTAGAATTCATGCTTTGTTGAGATTGAACCACAACTTGAATAGCAGTTTTCATATTTGTGAGTTCAGCTGAGGTAAGTGTATTGATCATGAATGCATCAATCTTGTCCTTTAAACTAGCATGAGATTCCTTCATATCAGCAAGTTCAGAATGAATCCCTTTCATAGAAATAGTAGAAGCCTTAAGATGCAATTTCATATCTGGATTTTAAATTTCATCATAGGCCCTATGAACATGTTGCAGACCAATAGCTGATGAAATAGAAGCATTTGCATTTCTCCATTTAAAATCCCATTCAGGCTTTCTAAAGTGCTCAACATCAGCATTGTAATAAGAAGGATTATCACTGAAATGTGAAGAAGAACCAAAATTGGACTTCTTAGATGCATCAATAGCATTCTTAAGTCGAGCTGTGGCAGAATCATCATCATCATTATCATCATCAGAACCAGAACTAGACAGACCCTCAGAAGAATTTTCAGAACTAGGCCGAATTGTTTTGCCTTTAGATGAATCCTTAGTAATAGGTGTCCGTTCCTGATGAGATCCTGAAACAGAAATAAGTTAACAACTAAATCTCTCTTTTTTTCAAGTGATCTCATCACTTCTCAAAGCTACCTCTCCTTTTGCAAGTACCAGAGACTGCCACTCAAAATTTTTATTTTCTCTCATAATATTTTCACACAGTCTCACAGAAAAGCACAGTCATACATTTGTCAAAGAAATAAGAGATGGCTGAGAGGAGTAGTATTCTTGTCATATAAATAGGGGTAACCTCAAATAAGAGACTATTTATAATCATACAAACATGAGTAACAATGTGTAAGAGAGTAAACAATAACTGAAGGTGAGTCCTCAAGTGGAAGTGATGATAGTGAAGGAACAAGCAACACATCAGGATGCTTTAGAAAACTAGAAATCAGTAAGGGATCATCAGTAATAGTTGTTGCAGTTGAAGAATGAACAATATCATGAGTGGATGTAGCATCAGGAGTTGACTTGTCAAGAGGATGAGATAGGCCAGCATCAGTACTTTGAACGGATGGTTCTTGTGGGGCCTGAGGAATATGAGTTGCTTCAGTCAGTGTTGGTGAAGGTTCTTGTGTACTCTCCTCAAAAGTAGGATCATTGATAATTGCATCCACCTTTGACAATTCTTCCTGATGAGCCTTCTTTCCTTCAGTAGTTTCTCAGAATCAGCAAGAAGGTCACCTTGAGAAAAATCAACAATGATTTGTGCAGCCTCTTGGTCTGCATCTTCCCTTTGAGAAGATGGTTCTTGTGTGACTGGATGTATCTCAGTTGCTAAATCCCTTTGAGACTCAGGTTCTTGTGGACTGACATCCATAGCAGAGGAATGAAACCTGTTCTTCTTTCTGGTGTACCCAACTGCTGATCCACCTTTTCTTTTCGAGCTGCTCTTTTCAGCTGTCTTGGTCACTTCAATTTATTTGAGTACTGGAATCTTTTTGAGTAGAGCACTAGCATCAGTAGTTGGCTCCTTGGTACCAGTAATGTTAACAGATTCATCAGGATTTATAATTGTTGGTTTCTTGATCTTCAACCCTGACCCAATGGGCATCTGATCATCAGAATTTGAATCAACATGCATGATTAGTCTTCTCTTTCTGTCTGTGGAACATCCTTCTTTCTCCTCACTCTCACTTAGTAAGGCCTTTAGAGCTTTCTGTTCAGATTTAACAAATTTCTTAACTAGCCTTTTCTTTGTTACAACTGATGCCTTTTGGGAGACACTAGAGGAAGCTAATTTAGTGGCTGGATGAGAGTGTTGTTTAGGAGAAAAAGTGCTTGGGTTAGAAACAAGATGGGTAGTGTCTTGTCCCACAACATCAGGAAGTGGTACAGAGGTGCCAGCATCAGGATTTGCAGGTACTTGTGTAGGAGTAGGTCTATTTCTTAACATAAATTGCATGACCTCCCTAGGCAGGAAAGAAGGTCCTGAAAAGTCATTCTTTTCATCCCTTTTAATGTGATAAGTGATAGTTTTTTCAACAATTTGAAACACATGGAGCAATGGATCATTATCAAATTTAGCGTTAGGGCATAGAAAATTGAAAATCAATTGAAGGAATATAGTATACCCTATAACTCCTGATGTATCTGCTCTCCTAGAAATCATGAATTGAAGTATAGTATTACCATAGTCAAAATTACCAGAGTAAAGGAGAGAGTACCCAATTTTTAGAGAAGCGGATGAAAGAGCATCAAAATTTGATGTTTTATTCAAAAAATACTTGGTGATGCAGTCAAAGAAGATATTTCATTCTCTTTTAAATTTTGTCCTTGTCAGCTTGCCAATGGTTGTGATTTCACCTTTATAGCTCAGAGTCCTTAGCATAATAAACAGTTGCTCAGTATCATAGTTATCAGGAGCACCATCACAAGCAGGCAATCTTAAGGCTTGAACCAAGACATCAGCATCAACTTCATACTCACGTCCCTTATATTCAAAAGAGAAAGCAGTGTTTATTTCATTAACAAGAGTTGTATTCCATACCTGCATTAAAGTCTTATATGACACCTTGGTAGGATTTGTAAGAGCATACCTAATTGGACATTGGAGTAAGAAATCCTGAATATCATAAAAAGATTTTGAAAACTGCTTATGTGTAAGCAGAGCCAAATAGTTATTGGTGCCGAAGGTGGTTCCATGAATGATAGTGGTTTTGCTTATGATTGGTGAAACTTCAGAAGATGACATGATGTATGTAGGAGTTGAGTAAGGATATGGGTGAGATATGGATAGTGAGGTTGTGTGTATGATGATTTGTGTCACTGAAGTTCTTGTGGGTATATAGGTTTGCAGAGCTAAATTGTGTATAACACACACACACGAAGAAGGAAGCGTATATAATTAGACTTCTGACAGATGGCAATTATTGAGTAATAGGATTTAAAAGTGGAGTAAAGTGCGGAATTAGCAACAAAATACACACAACTTTTTCAAGAATTTACTGTGTAAAATTGTTCAACATATAATCCACTATTAATCAATAATTGAATAAGATATTCAATTGCAGCACTAAACAACTCAGAAATTATTTAAAAATAATATTCTAAATTAGAATATGCTGACCTGTCGTCAGTATTTGGAACTACTTACCTTTCAGAATTTGACAATCTCAGGATTTGTCGACTCAAATTTATTAGTATTTGCCAAAAATGCAAACTCATTAGAATACCATAATTTAATCTTAATAACCATCAAAATATACATGATAAGTGTATGATTTAGAGATTAACAGGCTACATCAATAACAATCACATGCACACACAACTAAATAACAGAGATAAAATCTTGTAAACAAAAATTTCATTAATAGATCAAAAAATTACATTTCATGAAATTTTGATTACATGCATGAGAGATTACAAGAGGATCCTAGTCTAGTAGATAAGAACTTCAACAGCCTTAGTTCATGAAGCATGTAACAACCCAAATCCAGGGTCAAGATTTGGTGTCACTAAACAATCATTACATAAAATAAAAGAATATTTAATTAACCCCTTGAATCCGGATCGTGTACATGTTATGGTATGAAACAAGAATCTAACCTTCTACGATTTACAATAACTACAATACAAGTGTAAATACCTTTAAACTAATGTTCTTGTCATATTCTTCTAACATCTTCAATCTCTCGCAGCGGAAATTTCTCTAACTTCTGCTGTCTATCAAGGCTATTCACTTTTATCCTTATCTGTTTCTGGCAGAAATAAGAATTTACAAAGCAAGAGTGAGCCAAAAATGCCCAACAAGTATATAATTTGAGTTTCAAGCATTAATACTAAAGGAAAAACTTCCGGACAAAATCTTAAAACAATTTTAAACAATTCTATTTATTTAAGTAAGTTGAGCGAATAAACGTTGGCTGTCACCAGCCTTCAACTATAAGTCCGAAAACGACAAGCGATTCCCCGATTCATCTCCTGAATCAGGTTTTTGTCCGGTTTTAGAATCATAAATCTTTTGAGAGAGAATGTCGTTAATGGCGATCAACAACAAATTAGACTGGACACTAGTTCACACTTATACCTTGCTGATCAGCCAAGATACAGTGTGGATCTATACCCAACCGTATAGATCCATTCAGGTACCTAGGCATTATTGCCCAAGGGTCCGGTCCATCCCCGGCCCATAGGATCTAGCTCATTACTGGCCCTTACAGTAAACATCCAGCTCGTAGACTGTTTTGATGTCAAATCATTTTGAATTCAAAACATCCCAACTCAGGGTTCGCAAATAACCCGAAAGAATGGGTATCTGCTCAAGAGAGCAATCGAATTATAGGAACAATAATAAAAGGAACATGCATAATAAGAGTAATTGCAGCGAAATGTAAAACATTTAAGTATTCTGAACTTAGAATAGGAATGAATAAATATTTGCAGTATTTTAAAAGAAAAATCAGGAATACTTGCCTCAATGGATCGCTATTACTAGTTGACTTTGGTTCGACTTGAACGTTCGGCCTTATCGTCAAACTATTATCCCATTCTGGATACGATCCTAACACTCAGGCCCTTCAATTGGAACTTCGTTAATCTCGACATCTAATCGCTAAATCACTCCTAGTCCAACGTCAAATCTCGGGTCTTCCGACTAGGACCTACAGGGTTAAAATACCCTAATTCAAATAATCGCTTTGCTTAACATCACATCTATAACGACTCGTGTATTTTTATTTTATTTAGAAGTGTAATAAAGGTTTAAGTAAATAAATAAAAGGTGTATAATGGTTTTTGGCAGCAGTATTGATTGTACTTAATTAATTATGATTTATTGATATGTGGAATTGAATTGTGTGATTTATTAGTGAGTTACATGATTTTATTTTGCTTGTAAAGGTGATTTTATTATAATTTTAATTCCATAAATATTTGGGTTGTCTTTAAAATTGGTTTTCTAATTTTATAATTTCAATAATTATTTTTAGGACTTTATAAAATTGAGAAATCAATATTTTGTTAATTATTCATTTTTTAAATGATTTTCTGAGTGTGTTAAATGCTAAAATCCATATTTAATTATGGGAATCTTTAAAGATTATGAAACTTATATTTTATTAAGTTCGTATTATTCTGAGAATTTTAAAATTATTTTGGAAATTTTCGGAAGTTGTTTTAACCGCGCGTTGTTTCGTTATTTGTTAAAACGCGGGCATAAAGTGTGTTTTAAAGATTATTTTAAAATTTCGGAATTTACATTTTTATTTTCTTCAGGATATTTATAATATATTAAGATGGTTTTTATGATTTTCTGGGATCATTTTAAATATCGCGGCGGTTCGATAAGTGCAATTTTCGGTCCCCGGATAATATTTGGACACGTGTCAATTTCATATATAAATGAATTGACACGTATCTTTAATTTTGTGATACGTGTTGCAGCAGGAGCAATTGTAAATAAAAAAAAATTTAACAAACCCCCCCTTCATCCCTGTTCTCGGCTCATTGTCTCTCTATCTCGATCTCTCTATAGTCTCTCTTCTCTCATCTCTCGTTATCTCTCATCTCTCCACTCTTCTTCCTCCTTTTTCTTTTTTGTTCTCCTATTGCTTCTCGGTGCGGTTTCCGTCATCGTTTTTTGATGGGTTCTTTTTCCGGCCACTCGGTTTTGCTTCTCTGTTCATCCGTATATGCTGGTGTGTGTGTGTTGTGTGTGTCGTGTGTGTGAGTTGTGTGTGTTGTTTGGGTTGTGTGCGCGCGAGCCGCGGCCCGTGTGTGCTGTGGTCATGTTGGTTCCTGTACTGTGCTGTTTCCCTGTGTTGGATTCTGTTGGGCTCGATTCTGTTGGTTCTGTTGGGCCTATTATTGGGCCTGGCAGTTGGGTTTTGTTGTTGGGCCTTGTTGGGCCGTTTGGGTGTTGTTGGTTTGGATTGTACAGATTTTAATTTAATTCCTTTTATTGCAGGGAATTATTGATTAATATTCGTGATATTAATTATTCGTGTTGGAATTGGTTTAACAATAATCGGTATAATTTATTTGGGAACCCGTAATATATCGGGCGCCAATAAATTGTGCCGTCGTTGACGATGAACTTCGGTGAGTCACCGGTGGACGGTGATGACGATGTTCTGAGTCCTAAATTCTATAAATAAATAAAATAAAATAATTATGTAAAATATGTTTGGATTTAAATAATTAATTTTGATTGGTGTTGGGTTGTACGGAATAATGTTGTGGATTGTTGAGAATTGTTGACGTCGATTATAATCGACGGGTAGTCTTATAAATAAAGAAGTTGCTGCCAAAATTTTCTAAAAATATATTTGTAATTGTACATAATTATGTGTTACGTGTTACCCCTATTTATGTTCGAGAGATGTGATTACATGATTATGTGTATAATAATAATAATACGAGTCGGGTTGTCGGATTTGGGTTATTGGGATTTGAGGATATCAAGCATGTCGATATAACTAATTAGGGTATTTTGGTAATTGTAGATCCCAGTCGAGTTGTTCCAGGATTAAAGTCAGTGTGAAAGCTACTTAGGGTTTTGTAAAGTGTTGCAAGGCAAGTACCTCTGACCATTCTTTTATGGTTCAGTGCATATGAATAGCTAAATGTTTTATTCTCGTAATGGAACATAAAGTTTTAAGTTACGTATCCCCTGTAGTTATAATTCACTGTTTTTAAATTGTTTTGGGGAAAAGTAACTTCGAGAGGTACCTGTCTCGAATGGAATGATTTGCGAAACGGATTTTATACGTGTGCTGGTTAAATAAATGATTTTGAAAATGAGATAGGTACAAGTGTTTTGAAAACTGGATAAAATGGTCAGATATGGGATACATTTGGGCCAGAGTAGGCCTATTGCGGTGCTGTAAGAGGCTAATTCGGTTGCGCGCACTATAAAACCGATTAGTCCAGCAGGTCAGAGACCTAGCTAGTCTCTGAGTTCCGGAACAGGTAAATGGGATGGCAGTTAGAGCCGTCTGGTGTTGATAGCCTAATCAGCTGTCTTCACATATCCGCTATGTATCGGATTGGGATTTGTGAATTATATAAAAGCATGATTGATTGATACAGTGGTTTTATAAAATGATTAGCATGCTAAAATTGGACTCTGGTATTACGCATCACACTACTATGTTGTTTTCACAAAGCATGCTAATTAGTGATATCCAGTTGCTTTGATTATTATTATGAAATGTTAATATTATGATTACAGCTCTGTTCCCATTATTGTTACATTACTGTTTTAATTTGTTATTCATATTTGGTACTGCTGAGCGATTATGCTCACCCTTGCAAACTGTTATGTATATTTTGCAGATGCCTAGAAGATTAGTCAGACCGACCCGTGTTCCCGCCCCTACTGGACCTGGCTCCTCTGAGGTAGTTTGTATCAGACCATGAGGTCTGAGGAGTTGTTGAATAGAGTTAGTGTGTCTTAGATATTAAATAAAGAGTTTGTAATAATGAGAACCTGAATTATACTTGAACCTGGATCGGATCTTGGTTCGGGGTCAAGTTAGTATATTTTAATAATAATTCTATTGTTTATATTTTTGGTAATTGTGTTTAGTGACGTCAACTCCTGACCCCGGGGTTGAGGCCGTCACAGTTGGTATCAGAGCTACAGGTTCAAGTCCCTGATTCAGGTTAGGGATTGTGTCAAGTAGGTGATAACGTGAGTCTTTAAGTGTAAGTCAGCAACTCATATAGAGGAGCAAACCTTTAGAGTCAGTCGAGGGTTCCGACGGCGTTACCCTGGCATCTATTAAATGTTTTGATAGAATTGCCTTGACCTGGTTGTGTCTTGTCTGTATATTATTATGTTGGCAGTGGCCTATTGCGTTTTCGAGCTCTCCATCTCGGGAGAATCCTTCTCATTCGGATAGCTCAGATTTTGAGAGATCCCTTGATGCTGTTACTGAGGAGACCCCTATACCCCCTCCCCCAGTTCCTTTTTTTGTGCCTCGAAACATCCCTGGATCTGGTCCTCGTCCCCGTTGGGTACGTAGGTCTGTGTCTGCTGTCAGGGATTTCCCTCCCGGCTGCGGTCCCAGTTCTTCCATGATGAGACCTCCGGTACCTCCTATGGCCCCTAGTGGTACTTCTTCACCGATCCCTTATCATGTCCATAGGGCGGTGAATACTTCCTTTATCAGAGATCAGAATCCAGAGTTTGCTGCCCAGTTGGACCAGGTACCTATTGCACCATTTCAGGGTATTTCTGCCCCTTCACCTGAGGTGCGAGCCCGTGTGAAAGCATTGACCCAGATGGCTGTAAAGAGGGCTAGATCTGTCGACCGTTTCATTAGTTCAGAGTTCAGAGCTGTGCAGTATCAGGACCTAGTGAACTGGCTAGTGTTTGAGCTAGGTTCCATTGGTGGCAGTGATAGTGGCTAGACAGAGCTGCAGTAAAGGGATGCAGAGCTTAGAGTTGACCTTCAGGAGTTCTGCAGTTGTTTACCTTGTATATGTACATTATATTGTGATAGGTTGTAGTAGGCGAGGCTGTCATGACAGCCAATTTTGGTGTGTATTCGGATGGTTCTTTTTAGTTGGACTTTCAGTTGTACTAGTTGGATTCTGTTGGTTACTGTAGTTCAGCTGCTTTATATTATTGTTCAGTTTTTATATATTGTGCGTTGCTATTATTGTTGTTATTATTATTGTTGTTTCTGTTGCTGGCATTTTTAGACTATAATCATTACTCAGGATGGATCCAATTATAATGGGGGATGAGAATATTGTCTTAGTGGCAACGCTCTCCTGATGCATAAATATAAACTGCTGGAGCAATCCATTTTCTTATATATGACTATCATGTTTCAGGAGATGCCACCAAAGAGAAATTCTCAGCCCAATAACGGATCTGTTGGGGATCCTTCAATGAGTGACTTGATGAACTTGTTGCGTTAGCAGACTGTACAGCTGGCCCAACAGCAACAACAATTCCAGCAGCAGCAGCAACAATTGCAACAACAACAACAACAGCAACAGCAGCTCATACAGCAACAACAACAGCAAATCCAACAACAGCAACTACAAATTCAACAGCAGCATGAGATGAGAGGGGTAAATCAAGGTGTTAGTTTTAAGTCTTTTCAAGCAGTGAAGCCCCCAGAGTTTAAAGGAGAAGTAGATCATGTCGCTGCCAGGATATGGTTAAAGGAAATGGAAAAGGCATTTGCGCTCACTAAGGTGAGTGAGGATTTAAAAACTGATTATGCTAGTTATTTTCTGAGGAATGATTCAAATTATTGGTGGGAATCTACACAAGCCTTAGAAGGAGAAGGTCCAGTTCCCTGGACCAGATTTACAGAATTGTTTTTGGAAAAATACTTTCCAGCCTGTCTCCAAAGTCAAATGGAGATGGAATTTTTGGAGCTGAAACAAGGAAGTAGGAGTGTCACGGAATATGAAGCGAAGTTTACGGAGTTGGCCCGTATAGCACCGGAATATGTGAGTTCAGAAGCCCAATGAGCGAAGCGGTTTTAACAAGGGTTGAAGCCAGAAATAAGGAGTGGAGTTGTAGCCTTACAGCTTAAGACTTATACTTCGGTAGTCCAGGCTGCCTTGGTGATAGAGAGTGATCAGAAGTTAGCTGCAAAGGAGCAGGGTGAGAAGAAGAGGAAATTTGAAAGTGGACCTGCAAAGTCAGAATCAAGAATAGCAAGTCGAAAGTTCCAGTGTTGGTTTAGCAAGAATAAGAATAAAAAGTTTAAAGGGCAGAACTTTCCCCAAGTTAAGCCCGGTACAACATCAGTTAACTCTGCCCCGACGAGGATGAGTAAGCCAGTGGTTGATTGTAAGACGTGTGGAAAAAAGCACAGTGGACAGTGTCGAGAGAATGTTAATTGTTTTAAATGTGGAAAGAAAGGTCACTATTCCACGGAATATAAGTCTGAGATTCAAGGAGTTACTTGTTTTAGTTGCGGCAAAGTGGGACACATAGCTAGGAATTGCAAGTCAGTGACTCAAGGTAATATTGGAAAGAGTGTGTCCCAAGGACCAGCAACCAGTACTGCGAGAGCTAGGACTTTTAAGATGACCCAGAAGTCTCCAGTTCATGATTCTGATGTGGTGGCATGTTAGATATATTTGATAATGTCATGGCTAATATGATTTATGTTTAGTTTTCAGATCTTACTTAACAGGACAAATCAGTACTTAACTGGGAATCCGTACTTATACTGGAAGTCAGGACTTAAGGATATCAGTACTTATATTATCAGGAGATAATCATCAGAAGTTGGATATCAGAACTTAAGTGCTGAAGGACGATTATATAAGGAAAGTAGCTGATTAAAGGAAAGAAGATCGAGATAAACATAAGAAGAGATATGCATGAAGAAGGAGTTCCGTGAAGAATGGAATACTTGGAAGAAAAGATATCTGATTGATATATTTTAGGAAGCAGAATTATATTCCATATCAATTAGCGATTATCTTGTAACTGTGTAGTATATAAACACAGACATAGGGTTTACACTATAAGTGTTATCATATTCGAGAAGATTATTCATTGTAACCCTAGCAGCTCTCGTGATATTTGTTCATCACTGAGAGGTAACAGTTCCATACTGTAACAGAGTTTATTGTTTCAATAAAGTTTGTTTTCTGTTACTTAAGATATTAAATTTCGATTTGATTATATTATACACTGTATTCACCCCCTCTACAGTGTGTGTGACCTAACAAGTGGTATCAGAGCCTATCTGTTAACACACATACAGTTAAAGATCCAAACACAATCATGTCTGACACAGAAACTCCAACTAAGCCTACCAAAACTGAAGAACCTCCAAAGACACAAATTCAAAGTCGGTATGAAACCATCAGAGTTCCCATACTGAGACCATTTGAATATGCCATATGGAAGGTGAGGATGACCATGTTTCTGGAAGCTACAGATCCAGAATATCTTGATAGAATCAAGGAAGGGCCTCACAAACCAACCAAGCTCGCTGTTGCAGTTGCAAGTGAAGCAGCAAAAACCGTACCAAAGGAAAAGAGTGATTATACTGCTGAAGATATCGCATCAATTGCTAAGGATGCTAAGGTACGACACTTACTGCATAGTGCCATTGATAATGTAATGTCAAACAGGGTAATTAACTACAAGACTGCTAAAGAGATATGGGATGCTCTGGAAATAAGGTGTCAGAGAACTGATACGATTAAAAAGAACAGGAAGACAATACTCACTCAAGAGTATTAACACTTTGATTCAAAGGCTAATGAATCATTGACTAATTTATATGATAGATTTGTCAAACTCTTGAATGATCTGTCACTGGTTAATAAGGAGTATGATCTTGAAGATTCAAACCTTAAATTCCTGTTAGCTCTTCCTGAATGTTGGGATTTGAAGGTAACAACAATAAGAGACAATTACAATCTTGATGAAACAACTCTTGATGAAATTTATGGAATGCTCAAGACTCATGAACTTGAGATGGAACAAAGAAGCAAGAGAAAAGGAGGAAAGTCAAGAACAGTTGCTCTTAAGGCTGAAGAAGAATCCCCGAAGGCAGCTACCTCAAGGAAAGACAAGGGTAAAGCTCTTTTCACAAAGTCTGATACTGAGTCATCAAGTTCTGAAAGTGATGATGACTCAGATTCTGAAAGCTTGCCTGAGACTGATGCTGATGAGGAGATGATGAAGCTGTGTGCTCTTATGGTGAAAGGGATCACAAAGATTGCATACAGGAAGTTCAGGAAGGGAAAGAAGTTTTCCAGGAAAGGTATAAGTTCTGATAAGAAGAATTTCAGAAGATCTGAAGGCAGAGGAGGAAAGTCTAATAGAAGAAATTATACCAATGTCAAATGCTATAATTGTGGTGAGAAAGGCCACATATCTCCTGATTGCAAGAAGGTAAAGGGTGACAAAGGCAAGGCTCTTGTCACAAAGCAGAAAAGCTGGACATACACCTCAGACTCTGAAAGTGAGGAGAACTATGCATTGATGGCAAATGCTAATTAAGAAAGTGCTGAGAGCAGTTCTGAAGCTTCTGAAACAAAGGTACCTCAGACTACTTATGCTTTTCATACTGATGATATTAATGAGTTGAGAAGATATCTTAAAACCATGTTTGTTAGTTATAGAGATCAAACTTTAACATATGAAATATTAACTTCTGAAAATCTTGCTTTTAAGAAAAGAAATGATTTCTTAGAAAAAGAGTTAGTTATGTTCCATCAAACTCAGAAGGATAGAGATGATGCTTTTTATGTTAGGGATGAAGTGCTAAAAATGAATGAATCTCTAAAAACTGAGTTAGAAAAGGAAAGAGAGATTATCAGGACTTAGACTAACTCTGGCAGAACAACTCAAAATTTGCTAAGTAGTGAAAATTGGAAAGAAGGCTTAGGATATGGAGAGGATAAGAATGATAAAGGAACTGTAGAAATTAAGCCTGTTGTTAAGCAAAAGCCAAAGTTAAAACATGTTAAGTTTGTAACTGTAAAGTCTGATAATGAGAAATCAGAAGTTAAAGAGGAATTAACTTCTGAAAAACTAAAACAGGAAAAGACAGCTGAAGTAAACATAGGCTTAATGACTAAGAAGCAGCTTAAGCATAAGCTGAAAGATGTTAAGAATGCAAACAAGGTAAAATCACCTAGGAAAAATAGGAATGGAAAGGAAAGTGTGAATAAAAGCAATGATTATAAACCTGTTCCTGATGCTTCTAGGAAAACATGTCATAATTGTGGAAGTTCTAACCATCTGGCTTCTTTTTGCAGGAAGAATAAAAACATTAACTCCTTACCTTCAAAATCAGGAGTTAAGAGTCAGTCTGTTAGATATAAACCACAAAATCCTTATTTTCATTGTGGTAGTTTATGGCATTCCATTTATACTTGTAAGGAATATCATAGTTTGTACTATGATTATTATAAAATAAAACCTTCTTTGAAGAAAGTTTCCATTGTTCCTTCTAGTGTAAATTCTGATACAAAGTCTGATAGTGTAAATTCCGATAAGAAAAATGTTAACATAAACTCTGATGCTAAATCCGCTGCAAATGTTAACAAACTTGATAAGACCAAAGGATCCAAGCAAGTCTGGGTCCTTAAAACTAATTATTAGTGGTCTTTGTGATTGCAGGGCAACAGGAAAAATATTCTAGTTCTGGACAGTGGATGTTCAGGACATATGACTGGAAATAAGGCCCTGCTATCAGACTTTGTGGAGAAAGCTGGCCCAAGTGTTTCTTATGGAGATGGCAACATTGGAAAAACATTGGGATATGGCAATATCAATATTGGGAATGTCATCATTAAAGAAGTAGCTCTGGTCTCAGAACTTAAACACAATCTGCTGAGTATAAGTCAAATCTGTGACATAGGTTATCATGTTGATTTCTTTGAAGAACACTGTGAAATTGTGAGTAAATCTAAAGGCAAAGTTGTTCTGAAAGGATACAGGCGTGGTAACATTTATGAAGCTAAGCTTTCAACAAGTACTGATGGTTCTGCAATCTGTCTGATGAGTAGAGCATCAATTAAGAAAGCTGGAATTGGCACAAGAAACTCTCTCATTTAAATTTCAACAATATAAATGAACTGGTCAAGAAAGATCTTGTGAGAGGACTGCCAAAGTCAGTATTTGCTCCTGATGGCCTTCGTGATTCTTGTCAGAAGGCCAAACAAAGAAAATCTTCATTCAAGAGCAAGACTGAATCATCAATTCTTGAGCCTTATCATCTACTACATGTTGATCTATTTGGTCCAGTAAATGTCATGTCTATTGCAAAGAAGAAATATGCATTGGTCATAGTGGATGAGTTCACTAGATACACATGGGTGTATTTCTTGCACACAAAAAGTGAAACTGCATCTATCTTGATTGATCATGTCAAACATCTGGATAAATTGGTCAAAGATTCTGTAAAAACCTTAAGGAGTGATAATGGCACCGAGTTCAAGAATTTGATAATGGAAGAGTTCTGCAAAAACCATAGAATAAAGCAGGAATTTTCTGCTCCTGGAACTCATCAGCAAAATGGAGTTGTTGAAAGGAAGAATAGAACTCTCATTGAAGCTGCACGTACAATGCTTGAAGAAGCAAAGTTTCCAACCTATTTCTGGGCTGAAGCTGTGCAGACTGCTTGTTTTACTCAAAATGCAACTCTCATTAACAAGCAAGGAAAAACACCTTATGAGATGGTGAAGAAAAAGAAGCCAAATCTGAAGTACTTTCATGTATTTGGATGCAAGTGTTTTGTTCTCAAGACTCATCCTGAACAACTATCCAAGTTTGATCTAAAAGCTGATGAAGGAATCTTTGTTGGATATCCACTTTCCACAAAAGCCTTCAGAGTCTATAATTTGAGAACAAAAGTGGTCATGGAATCTATCAATGTCTCCTTTGATGACAAGAAGATTACTGGTCTTGAAGATTTTATTGACCATGATCAGCTGAGATTTGAAAATGAAGACTCAAATTCTGATACTGAAAATCCTGACAGTCTAAGTCCTGATACTGTAAATTCTGATGGATTAAACTCTGATGTTATTGAAACTGTGGTGACTACGCAAAAGGAAGATGCACCTGTGTAGGGGGAGCATACTCAAGATCTTACCACATCTCAAGAAACATCAGAACATACGTCTGGATCTTCAAGTTCTGATTCGTCAAGTTCTGATAAGCCAAGTTCTGATAGTGCTGAAAATCTAAATTCTGAAGAATCCAACTCAGAGAGCATAGTTTCAGGGGGAGCGTCAGAAAATGAAAATGAAGACAACATAGATCATGGGGGAGCATCCAGTTCTAGAGAAAACCTTCCATCTGCAAGGAAGTGGAAAAAATCACATACACCTGATTTGATAATTGGAAATCCTGATGCAGGTGTTAGAACTAGAATAGATGTAGATTTTGCAGGTTGCAAAATTGACAGGAAAAGCACAAGTGGAAGCTGTCAATTTCTTGGAGGCAGATTGGTTTCTTGGTTCAACAAGAAACAAAAGTCAATTTCCACATCAACTGCAGAAGCAGAGTATATTGCTGCAGGAAGCTGTTGTGCACAGATTCTTTGGATGAAGAATCAGTTACTGGATTATGGGTTAACATATTTCAAAATCCCTATTTACTGTGATAATCAAAGTGCTATTGCTATGACAGGTAATCCAGTTCAACACTCTATGACAAAGCACATCAGCATCAGGTACCACTTCATAAGGGAACATGTGGATGAAGGTACAGTGGAATTGCACTTTGTTCCAACAGATCAACAACTAGCAGATATCTTCACAAAACCATTGTGTGAAGCCACTTTTACAAGATTGGTAAATGAACTTGGAATGGTTTCAGGTTCTTTCTCTAAATCTGCTTAGTCTTGTTCTGTTATATCAGAATTTATGATCAGTATTTATAGAATTTAATCTCTTTGTGTATTCTGTGCTTAATTGACAAATGTGTTTAAGTACTGACTATTGTCTGATATATGTTTCTAAACTCTGATAAGTGATATGTCTGTTAAAGTAACTATTCAACCCTATGAGGATAACTGTGCTAGATGCTGACCTAGTAGTCTTCAATAAACAAATGATCTCATGTAACAAGTAATTATTTTTGTGGAAATCTATTGACACAAGCAAATTTTGATAATTGAGCTAAGTTGAGTTTACTTTGTTTATCTTATTACTAAGTCACAAATTAAAATAATGCTACTCATCTGTTAAGTTCTGATACTAGTAAATCTGCTGAATGCACTAAGTGCTGATAAACCTCACTTATCAAAAGGATCAAAGAATAAAATCAGGTACTCCTTTGAGATCTAGAGTAAAAATGTGGAAGGGACGACCCAAGTGCATTGCTGGTATTAAGTAAATATGCATTAGAAAAGCAAAATATTTTCTTGGTGACTTTTCACACTCTATGATTACTGGAGAAATACTCCGATAATAGCATAAATTCTGATAAGCAGTCGTGACTCACTTACACTGAGAAGCCACTGTGAAATGGAATTTAAAAAGATGCACAAAATTAGCACAAAATAGTTGAGGTGGACTCAAGCATGAACTCATTCAACAGTAGGTTACAGAATAATGACAGCTCTTTAGCAAAGTTTTAGTTATGCCTTATTTCTAAGATATACTGAAGTGAATTAGACTTTACTCTTTGTCTGACATTTAGCTTAATGCACACATTAATCACTCCATATGAATGATGAAAATTACTGTGGTGGTCTATGTTGTTTTAGATAAACAGTCATTGTGTCACTTTGCACAAACTCTGAGGACAAGTTCTGATTGCATGTTCTGATGATTAAGTTCTGAAGAATATAACTCAGAACTTGTATGAGGACTTACTAAGATAGGCATTCCTTTTTCGAGTTAAGAAATTATGTTCTGATGACTGTTAAGTTCTGATATAAGTCTAAGTTCTGATATTACAGTCTAATTCTTTACTTGACTTATCTGTGGATAAAATTTGATAACAGTCTCGGTTCAAACTAGAATATGTTGAAGTGGAAGATTAATAGTCACTATGGTTAGGGTTAATGGTATTCGTACTTGAACAGTCAACTTTTACTTGCTTCTTGTGCGCATTAAACCATGTTTTCTCCTTCCAATGAATGTTTTTCTTTTTCCAAGTCTGGGGAGATGAGGTAGAATTAATTCTACATGTCAGCATTAAATTCCTTTGCGTCTCCTGGCATTCTCTTGCCTATATAAGCAACCACTTCACATCAGCCTTCCCATCAAATCTT
Source organism: Apium graveolens (assembly GCF_009905375.1). Lineage (NCBI taxonomy): Eukaryota > Viridiplantae > Streptophyta > Magnoliopsida > Apiales > Apiaceae > Apium > Apium graveolens. The sequence goes on from NC_133651.1 coordinate 293,060,801, forward strand.
TTCTCTCAACCTCACCTTACCTTCATACTTTTTCTTTCAAAAACACCATGGTCAGATACAACATGTTTTTGAACTACGAAACCTTCAATATGGAGCTAAGCTGTGCCGATTGGCAGCAGGAATGGCACGTCACTGCCATTCCTGATGAGATATGGGACTCTGTCCCACAGGAGGTACTCACCCACCTCATGTTCTTCTATATGGACTACCATCGCCATCTGGAGCGATTGGAGGAGGAAAGGCTGGAAGCTCTCCGCCAGCAAGAGTGAATCATTCGACTCGCCATTCTGTTTGTCGAAAGTAGGAAGAAGAAATGATTTATTTTCTTCTTCCTGTTTTTCTTCATCATCAGCCTTGCCCTGCTTCTTGAGCTAGGACAAAGGCTGTTGACGTTAGGTTTAGCAGCTTAGGGAAATCTTGTACAAGTGCTGATGTAATTTCAATTTCATGAATGTATTCACTTGATATATTAATGAAATTTGTTTTTGTTTCAAGATTTTATCTCTAAGTTATTTTTTAATGCATTGATAAATCCTGATAAATACTCATATCCTGATGACCATATAAATTCTGTTTTAATTTAAGTTCTGATTTTACTTTATCAGTACTTACTCATATGATTTATCTTGGTCATTTTCACTTGATTTCTTTTCAGAATATTAATGTTGCAGTGAAAAATAATTAAATAAGTGGGAACGGTTTCAATAATGAATTAAAACTGTTTCACCTTGATTAATGGAATATCTGGGTAAGTGGAACGGTTTTTCCTTGAAAAACGGCAAGTGGGTAAGTAATGATTACTGTTTTCTCGAGCCTAGTAACTATCCGTTATTACTGCATGTCTGACAGGTGTCCAACGGTAACATTTTTTTTCCAGAGTATAAGTAAGAAAGAGAGAAGATTTTTTTTAATCTTTTATTTTCCTTCATGTTTTTTTCTCTCCTTGCTTTTACTCTCCTTCTTCTTCTCACGTTGGTTTTTTCATACAGACATTTTACCAAACACCTAACAGGCACTCTTAAATCTCAATTTTTCACATGGCACCTAAGGATTTAATCATTGATGGAGCTAAATTTGTTCTAAACAACTATGCTGCAGTTCTTGATCATGCTGAAGCTCCATCCGAATTGCATTTTGTGCAAGATCTTCTTGCACACAGTGAGATTGGGTATGCATTGACCCAGCCTTCAGTCTTTTCGAGCCAACAAGTTCTGACATTTTGGCGGACTGGGCACTTTGATAATGGTGGTACACATGGCACTCCTAGTATTGTTTTCGAAGTGGGTGATTCTTCATATGCAGTTACTCCTGGTACAATACGAAGGGCTCTACATCTCCCAGAAGGATGTACTTTTTCAATTCCAGAGGAATCCTCTCTTCAGGAGTTAATGGCCACTTTGGGGTATGAACAGAGTTTGGCAAAACTTGGGCAGTTGAAACGGGCTCATATCAGAAGAGAATGGAGCTTCTTCTTCGACTGCATCACTAAAGCTTTTGGAAACAAGTGTTCGAATTTTGATGTTATCCCAATTATGAGTCAGCACATCGGGTATGCTGTTATAAACCAAACTCATTTTGATTTTGCAACTGCTATAATTGGTTTTATTGGGGATAGGATGACAGAGGATAGGAATGTTGTTTACTTTGCTAGATTCTGTCAACTTATATATACTTTTTGTACTGATGAACCTCAATTAGTCAGTTCCTCAACTCCACCTTTTAAGGTTGCAAAATGCTACTTTAATGACCTGATAAATGCTGACACTAAGAAATCAGTGGTTAGACCATTACAGATTCCTCGGTCTGTAAAACAGATCTTAGTAAATGCTGATCCTGATACTTATAGATCTGTTTATTCTGATGTCAAACCAACAACAACAACCCAAACACCACAACAATCAGCACCTACCACTCATTCTACTCAACCAACCCTCAGGCAATATATCAAATCCTATCTCTCCACTTCACAGACTATTCAACCCTCATCCTCAGCACCTACTGTGAAGCCTTCCTCTTCCAAACCTAAGAGGACAAAGACTGTTCCTCAAACACCTCAAAAGAGAAGGAGGATTGCTTTGAGAGATGAATCTGATATTGAGGAACAGGTTCCTTCTTCAGAACCTGTTGTTAGTGATGCTGAGAAAGAGACTTCTCATAAGGATTCTGGAATTGGGGGATCTAGGCTTCTCAAGAGGCTTAGAAGAATGACAGTTCCTGAAACTCCCAAAGAATCCAAATCTACAAAGAGATACAAGAAACAGAGGGCAAATAGGCCAGTTTCAGATGATGAAGAGGAAGCAGCTAAGGAAGGGGATCAGGAATCTCTGATCTCACAAGAAAAGGAATTTGCTAAAGTTACGTCTTCTCCATCAACTCCATCTAAGGAAGCTGTTTCTGAAAAGGTCAACACATCCTCTGTATCTCCTGTTGATCCAGGCACAAGTGCTGATATTGATGTTCAAAACTTGGTTGTGCCTGAAGTAATTCTCTTAGAAGCTCCAACAGCAACTAATCCTTCAACAACACCTGTTACTGATGTTGTTCAAACTCCAGAGTTATCTACAACACCTTCTCTGCATCTAGATGCTGATGATCAGACTTTAGGTGAGCATCAGGATATGGCTGTTGATCCGAACTTAGAACCAGATCAGCAATTAGAGGATGATGAAGCCTCCATTGCTACCCACACTGTTGTTTTATCAGAGGATACTGAGTCTGTAAGTTCTGATGCTGCAAATGCTGGAGATACTGGTGATGCTGCTCCAACTGCAGATGCTGATGAAGCAGGTCCTTCAGGACATGCTCCTCAACAGACTATTCTTAAGTCTGAACTTGTTAAGAAGTTTGTTACCAGAGAAGCACCAGTGCCTTGGAGTGAAACTCCTGCAGGACAGGAGTGGACTAAGGAATGGAACTCAGTCACCTGTGTTCCAACTGCACAGAATCTGGCTGAGCAATTGACAAAAGCTGATGAGATGTTAAATACTGATGATTTCAAAACACAGCTTAGAGTCACTGCATTGAGTACTAAACATTTACAAGGTCTTCATTCAAATACTCATGCAGAGTTACATCTCTTAAGGGAAGAACTAATGAAGCAAGAACAAGTTCACAAGATTGATAAGAAAAAGTTCTTCCAACCTACCTTTGACAGGATTGCTTATATTGAGAAGACTCAAGATAATCAACAAGCTCAAATTGATGATATTCTGAAAAATCAAGCTTCTCAGCAATCACAACTTAATGAAATCCAAGCCTCAGTGGAATTGCTTGTCTCTCTTCTTCTACCTGTTGATGCCAAAAAGGGGGAGAAAGTAATTAAGTCCAAATGCAAGACTGACAAGACACTGAAAGGGAAGGATGATGAAAAGGATGATCAAGGAAACTCTGGAATGGGTAGAGGTCATAGTCAAGGTAGAGGTTTCACATCAAGAAAAGCTGAAATCATAAGTCAGAGGACAAGTTCTGATACTGGGAAAAGAATAAGTTCTGCTACTGGTAAAAGGATAATTCTGATGAACTTTTAGATCTTGATGAGGAAATGTCAAGACAGTTATTTCTTCAAGAAAATCCAGGAATGGACTTGGAGAGTTTAATGGAAGAAGAAGCCAGACTTAAATCAGAGAAAGTCACATCTAAATCTGAAGCTTCTGGTAAAAAGCCACTTCCAAAACTCAAAGGCATTGTGATCAAAGAAAGGACACATACTGAAGCAACATTGGCTAAATCACAACCGCAGATAGATCCAAGATCCAAGGGTAAAGAAAAGGTTGGTGAACCTATCAAGGTTTATGTGCCTCCTGAGGATGAAGAAATTACTGATAAAAAGGATGATCTTGCTCTGACTTCAAGAAAAGTTCTTAAAACAACCTCTGACATGGCTCAAGTTGTTCAGAGTCAAGAAACTGTAAGTTCTGATATTCAGAAGAAGCAAGTAACCTCTGACATAGATCAAGTTAACTTGATATCAGAAGATAGACCAAAGACACTCCTACCAGGTTTCACTAAAGCAAAACAGACTCAACCTTTGAAGACTACTGCAAGTGGTTTTGAAGCTAGAGTAGTTACTGGAAAGGAAGCAAGAGATAAAACTGGATTGGGAAGTGCTGATGAAAGAAGAATACATAACACTACCAATGATCCAACTTCCTTGAGTGAACCAGGTATTGGAGCAACTCCTGAGAGATTGAATCAACTGGAATCTGTACAAATGGTTTATCATACCTACTTGAAAGAATACATCTTATTATATTTCATGACAGATGGTAGGGTTTATCATATAAGGCAAAATGCCATTCCATTGAAGTATTTTGAAGAATTGGAGCATGTACTATTCTTACTTCAAGTGGATGACAGATTGACAGGAACTGCTACAAACTATTTGAAGGATCAGATTCAGAGACATAAAAGGCTTTATTCTGTTAAGTCTGACAGCACATATGTTCCAAAGTACAGAGATCACAAGGGTGATATAGTTGAAATGAAGCCCAATTCTACTCAAATTATAACTACCTTTCTAGGGTACAGGGCTGTGGAATTCAATCTTGAGTCTGATAAAGCTTATTTGATCAGACTGGATCAGGATATAAGAAAAGCAAAGATTAATGATCTCAGGGCTGCAATCTTTCAAATTGGTGAAGATACTGCAGAGCTTAAAGATGCCAAAAGGAGAATGATTGATGAACTTAGATATGCTGAGAGATGTTTGTTGAAGAACTATCTCAGAACAACTCCTGACATCAGAGAGATCAGAAGATGAAGCCAAGTCAAAGATCTACAACTACTTAAATTCTGATATTTGTACAGACTGAAGTTGTTATCAGAAGTTAAATATTGGTAAAGCTTTAAGGACTGTAAGTTGTAGTTATCTAGTCTAATTCTCATGCATTTGTACTTAATGTTTTTTTGACATCATCAAATATCTGTTAAACTTGTATATTATGCTAATTTACAAGTTGGGGGAGATTGTTAGATATATTTGATAATGTCATGGCTAATATGATTTATGTTTAGTTTTCAGATCTTACTTAACAGGACAAATCAGTATTTAACTGGGAATCAGTACTTATACTGGAAGTCAGGACTTAAGGATATCAGTATTTATATTATCAGGAGATAATCATCAGAAGTTGGATATCAGAACTTAAGTGCTGAAGGACGATTAGATAAGGAAAGTAGTTGATTAAAGGAAAGAAGATCGAGATAAACATAAGAAGAGATATGCATGAAGAAGGAGTTTTGTGAAGAATGGAATACTTGGAAGAAAAGATATCTGATTGATATATTTTAGGAAGCAGAATTATATTCCATATCAATTAGCGATTATCTTGTAACTGTGTAGTATATAAACACAGACATAGGGTTTACACTATAAGTGTTATCATATTCGAGAAGATTATTCATTGTAACCCTAGCAGCTCTCGTGATATTTGTTCATCACTGAGAGGTAACAGTTCCATACTGTAACAGAGTTTATTATTTCAATAAAGTTTGTTTTCTATTACTTAAGATATTAAAGATCGATTTGATTGTATTATACAATGTATTCACCCCCTCTACAGTGTGTGTGACCTAACATGGCAGGTATGCTTACTCTTAATTTCGTACCTGTTAATGTTTTGTTTGATTCGGGAGCGTCCAAATCTTTTATATCTGTGAATTGTGTGAATAAAATGTGATTGATGTTAGAAGACTTAGACGAACCTCTAACTATAGAAGTGGCTAATAAAGATAAAGTACTTGTGAAGCAATTTTGTCCTAGTTGTTTCCTAGAAATTTCGGGGTATATATTCCCTGTTGACTTAATACCCTTCGAGTTGGGAGACTTTGATGTTATTTTAGGTATGGATTGGTTGTCTCGATATAGGGCAAATATTGATTGTAAGAAAAAGAGAGTTGTTATGTACACCTCAGATAATAGAAGGATCAGTTACCAAGGGCAGAGGCAAGATAGGAAGTTTCTCTCAGTGATGCAAGCAAGAAGATTGCTAAGGCAGGGATGTGAACCGTACTTGGCTCATGTAGTGGATACCAAGAAAGAGACCCCCATTTTGAATGAGATCCCTATAGAAAGAGAATTCCCTGATATTTTTCCAGAAAAATTACCAGGATTGCCGCCTGATCGTAAGATAGAGTTTTCCATTGATTCGATACCTAGAGCTGAACCAGTTTCTAAGGCTCCATACAGAATGGCCCCGATGGAAATGAAAGAATTGGCTAAGCAACTTCAGGAATTATTGGATAAAGGAGTTATTCGACCTAGTGTTTCCTCGTGGGGTGCTCCAGTGTTATTTGTGAAGAAAAAGGATGGAAGTATGAGATTGTGCATTGATTACAGAGAACTGAACAAGTTGACGATAAAGAATAAGTATCTTTTGCCACGAATCGATGATTTGTTTGATCAGCTTAAGGGAGCATGTTACTTTTCAAAGATTGACTTAAGATCTGGCTATCATCAATTGAAAATAAAGCCAGAGGATATCCCCAAGACTGCATTCAGAACAAGGTATGGCCATTATGAGTTTCTAGTGATGTCATTTGGATTGACGAATGCGCCAGCAGCTTTCATGGATTTGATGAATAGGGCATATAAGGAGTATTTGGATAAATTTGTTATTGTATTTATTGATGACATCCTCATATATTCGAAGAACCCAGAAGATCACGCAGTACATCTACAGATTGCCCTTCAAAAGTTAAGAGAAAAGCAATTGTATGCTAAGTTTTCTAAGTGTGAGTTTTGGCTGACGGAAGTACAATTCCTTAATCACGTAATAAGTAAAGAAGGTATCAAAGTAGACCCGGTAAAGATTGAAGCCGTATCAAAATGGGAGCAACCGAAGACACCAACGGAAATAAGAAGTTTTCTTGGATTAGCAGGATATTATCGAAGGTTTGTGAAAGATTTATCGAAGATTGCATCCCCACTAACTAAGATGACCAGGAAGAATGAGAAGTTCATTTGGACGAAAAAGTGTGAAAAGAGTTTCCAGGAGTTAAAACGAAGACTAGTGATGACTCCAGTGCTAGCATTGCCAGATGAGACGAGAAACTTTATAATTTATAGTGATGCTTCTTTGAAAGGATTGGGATGTGTGTTAATGCAGCATGACAAAATGATTGTGTATTCCTCCAGACAGCTAAAGCCTCACGAGCAGAAATATCCGGTTCATGACCTTGAATTGGCGGCTATAGTATTTGCTTTAAAGTTATGGCGTCACTACTTGTATGGCGAGAAATGCGATATTTACACGGATCATAAGAGCCTGAAGTACATATTCACATAAAAAGATATGAACATGAGACAGAGAAGGTGGTTGGAGTTGATTAAGGATTATGATTGTTCGATTAATTATCACCCGGGTAAAGCCAACGTAGTGGCTGATGCCTTAAGTAGGAAGGAAAGGCTGAATATGGCTAAGGTTGCGGAGGAATTGGCACGAGACTTGGAAAGAATGGAAATTAAAGTTCGAGAATCTAATGGAAGTCAAGAGCAACTATATGAAATTACTTTCCAACCGGCCTTGATGGAAAAGATTAGAAGATGTCAAGAAGGAGTTATGGAACAAGAGTTGGATACTTTGACAGGAGAAGAGTTGTGTACTCAAAAAGATAATCAAGGTTTATATAGGTTTTCATCCAGAGTTTGGATTCCTGATGTAACGGAGTTGAAGAACGAAGTATTGTAGGAAGCACATAACTCTAGGTTTTCTATCCACCCTGGTAGTACCAAGATGTACCAGGATTTGAAGAGAAATTTTTGGTGGCCAGGAATGAAGAAGGATATTGCCAATTGGGTAAGTAAATGTCACGTGTGTCAGACGGTGAAAGCAGAGCATCAACGACCGAGTGGATTGTTATAACCTTTGGAGATTCCCCAATGGAAATGGGAAGACATTGCTATGAATTTTGTAGTGGGATTGCCAAAGACGAGAGCGAATCATGATGCTATTTGGGTAATCATTGATAGATTGACTAAGTCGGCGCATTTCCTCCGATTAATAAAAGGTATTCATTGGAAAGGCTAGTGAAGTTATACTTGGATGAGATAGTTACCAAACATGGAGTTCCTATTTCTATAGTGTCGGATCGAGACCCGGGATTTAATTCCAGGTTTTGGACTAAATTCCAAGAGTGCTTAGGAACAAAATTAAATATGAGCATCACTTATCATCCTCAGACGGATGGCCAAAGTGAGAGGATGATTCAGACCATAGAAGATATGTTGAGAGTCTGTGTTTTAGATTTTAAGGGTAATTGGGATGAGCACCTACCCTTGATTGAGTTCTCGTATAATAACAGCTACCATGCCAGTATATGGATGCCACCTTATGAAGCTTTGTATGGGCGTAAGTGCAGATCACCGTTGCCATAGTGTTGATTCGGAAAAGGTTGGAAGCAGCTCAAGATAGACAAAGAAAATATGCAGATTTATATAGAAAGGACATGGACTTAGAGATAGGAGCTCTGGTGTTACTAAAGGTATCACCTTGGAAAGGGTTAGTACGATTTGGTCAGAAGGGTAAACTTAGCCCTAGATTCATAGGACCCTTTGAGGTTTTGAAGAAAGTGGGAAAGGTCGCTTATGAGATAGCGTTACCACCACAGTGGCAGCACATTCATAATGTGTTCCACGTGTCTATGTTGAAGCCCTATGTTCCTAATTCAAATCAATTCATAGAATACAAACCGATTGAGCTTCAACCAGATTTATCCTATGTAGAACAACCGGTTCAAATCCTAGACCGTAAAGAACGAGTCCTTAGGAATAAGTCAATTCCTATAGTAAAAGTTTTGTGGAGAAATCCTCGAGTAGAAGAGTCTACTTGGGAATTAGAGTCAGACATACTTGATAAATATCCTCATTTGTTTAGTTGAGTCAGATTATTGGGACAGAATCTTTTTAAGGAGGAAAGGATATAACGACTCGTGTATTTTTATTTTATTTGGAAGTGTAATAAAGGTTTAAGTAAATAAATAAAAGGTGTATAATGGTTTTTGGCAGCAGTATTGATTGTACTTAATTAATTATGATTTGTTGATATGTGGAATTGAATTGTGTGATTTATTAGTGAGTTACATGATTTTATTTTGCTTGTAAAAGTGATTTTATTGTAATTTTAATTCCATAAATATTTGGGTTGTCTTTAAAATTGGTTTTCTAATTTTATAATTTTAATAATTATTTTTAGGACTTTATAAAATTAAGAAATCAATATTTTGTTAATTATTCATTTTTTAAATGATTTTCTGAGTGTGTTAAATGCTAAAATCCATATTTAATTATGGGAATCTTTAAAAATTATGAAACTCATATTTTATTAAGTTCGTATTATTCTGAGAATTTTAAAATTATTTTGGAAATTTTCGGAAGTTGTTTTAACCGCGCGTTGTTTCGTTATTTGTTAAAACGCGGGCATAAAGTGTGTTTTACAGATTATTTTAAAATTTCACAAGTTACATTTTTATTTTCTTCAGGATATTTATAATATAATAAGATGGTTTTTATGATTTTCTGGGATCATTTTAAATGTCGCGGCGGTTCGATAAGTGCAATTTTCGGTCCCCGGATAATATTTGGACACGTGTCAATTTCATATATAAATGAATTGACACGTATCTTTAATTTTGTGATACGTGTTGCAGCAGGAGCAATTGTAAATAAAAAAAATTAACAAACCCCCCCTTCATCCCTGTTCTCAGCTCATTGTCTCTCTATCTCGATCTCTCTACAGTCTCTCTTCTCTCATCTTTCGTTATCTCTCATCTCTCCACTCTTCCTCCTCCTTTTTCTTTTTCGTTCTCCTATTGCTTCTCAGTGCGGTTGCCGTCATCGTTTTCCGGTGGGTTCTTTTTCCGGCCACTCGGTTTTGCTTCTCTGTTCATCCGTATATGCTTGTGTGTGTGTGTTGTGATTGTGTGTGTGTGTGTTGTGTGTGTCGTGTGTGTGAGTTGTGTGTGTTGTTTGCGGTGTGTGCGCGCGAGCCACGGCGCGTGTGTGCTGTGGTCGTGTTGGTTCCTGTGCTGTGCTGTTTCCCTGTGTTGGATTCTGTTGGGCTCGATAATGTTGGTTCTATTGGGCCTATTATTGGGCCTGGCAGTTGGGTTTTGTTGTTGGGCCTTGTTGGGCCGTTTGGGTGTTGTTGGTTTGGATTGTGCAGATTTTAATTTAATTCCTTTTATTGCAGGGAATTATTGATTAATATTCGTGATATTAATTATTCGTGTTGGAATTGGTTTTACAATAATCGGTATAATTTATTTGGGAACCCGTAATATATCGGGCGCCAATAAATTGTGCCGCCGTTGATGATGAACTTCGGTGAGTCAACGGTGGACGGTGATGACGATGTTCTGAGTCCTAAATTCTATAAATAAATAAAATAAAATAATTATGTAAAATATGTTTGGATTTAAATAATTAATTTTGATTGGTGTTGGGTTGTATGGAATAATGATGTGGATTGTTGAGAATTGTTGACGTCGATTATAATCGACTGGTAGTCTTATAAATAAAGAAGTTGCTGCCAAAATTTTCTAAAAAATATTTGTAATCGTACATAATTATGTGTTACGTGTTACCCCTATTTATGTTCGAGAGATGTGATTACATGATTATGTGTATAATAATAATAATACGAGTCGGGTTGTCGGATTTGGGTTATTGGGATTTGAGGATATCAAGCATGTCGATATAACTAATTAGGGTATTTTGGTAATTGTAGATCCCAGTCGAGTTGTTCCAGGATCAAAGTCAGTGTGAAAGCTACTTAGGGTTTTGTAAAGCGTTGCAAGGCAAGTACCCCTGACCATTCTTTTATGGTTCAGTGCATATGAATAGCTAAATGTTTTTTTATCGTAATGGAACAGAAACTTTTTAAGTTACGTATCCCCTGTAGTTATAATTCACTATTTTTAAATTGTTTTGGGGAAAAGTAACTTCGAGAGGTACCTGTCTTGAATGGAATGATTTGCAAAACGGATTTTATACGTGTGCTGGTTAAATAAATGATTTTGAAAATGAGATAGGTACAAGTATTTTGAAAACTGGATAAAACGGTCAGATATGGGATACATTTGGGCCAGAGTAGGCCTATTGAGGTGGCGTAAGAGGCTAATTCAGTTGAGCGCACTATAAAACCGATTAGTCCGGCATGTCAGAGACCTAGCTAGTCTCTGAGTTCCGGAACAGGTAAATGGGATGGCAGTTAGAGCCGTCTGGTGTTGATAGCCTAATCAGCTGTCTTCACATATCCGCTATGTATCTGATTGGGATATATGAATTATATAAAAGCATGATTGATTGATATATCGGTTTTATAAAATGATTAGCATGCTAAAATTGGACTCTGGTATTACGCAGCACACTACTATGTTGTTTTCACAAAGCATGCTAATTAGTGATATCCAGTTGCTTTGATTATCATTATGTAATGTTAATATTATGATTACAGCTCTGTTCCCATTATTGTTACATTACTGTTTTAATCTGTTATTCATATTTGGTACTGCTGAGCGATTATGCTCACCCTTGCAAACTGTTATGTATATTTCGCAGATGCCTAGAAGATAAGTTAGACCGACCAGTGTTCCCGCCCCTACTGGACCTGGCTCCTCTGAGGTAGTTTGTATCAGACCATGAGGTCTGAGGAGTTGCTGAATAGAGTTAGTGTGTCTTAGATATTGAATAAAGAGTTTGTAATAATGAGAACCTGAATTATACTTGAACCTGGATCGGATCTTGGTTCGGGGTCAAGTTAGTATATTTTAATAATAATTCTGTTGTTTATATTTTTGGTAATTGTGTTTAGTGACGTCAACTCCTGACCCCGGGGTTGAGGCCGTCACAACATCACTATCCTATTCTACCCATACGATTTCATAATCCAACTTATATTTATATGTATTATTGAAATACACATAGCAGTTATGGCTTGCACCTTCAAAACTCAGTTCGGTATTTAATTTCAGAAAATACGTATATTTGTCATTTTGAAAAATAGGGTAATCGATTATTCACAAAATATCTCGTCACGTCACGTAAGTAGGTTTCGTAAAATTCAATTATATATCCTCGTTCGACGTCTCCGATAATTACAGGTTACGTTTCCGTATTTTCGGAATTAATTTTCCCGAAAATCGGGCCGCGTTTCCTTTATTTATCAGCTTACCCGTCGAATCTTTCCGACGTCAATCACAACAACAAACAATCCAATTCGCAATCCCAAACACCGGTACGTTTTATAATACAAAATTTTATTTTTCATTTCGAAATTAATTTTATTTATTTATAATTTAGGACTCAGAATTAATCATCATCGTCCACCGTCGGCTCGCCGAGGCTCATCGCCGATGGCGATAAAATTCACGGGTTTCCGATTATCGAACATCCTTTGCAAATTTTATCGATTAATTACTACAATTTTATGCATAAAATTTCATTTCACGAAACATCAATTAAATAATTCTTGCATAATTTATGCAAAGAAACACATCAAAACCAATCAGACAAAACAACAAGAACGCAACATACACGCGCCGCGCACCCTGGCTGCCTCGCCGAAAATACCGACGGCTACCAAAAGAAACAAGCGGCAACGGAAACACAGGGCCACACACACATCAATACACGCAACAAGTATATATATATATATATGTATATGCAGCTAAGTATAGAACCACAACAAGGAATCGCCGGAACGAACAACGACTAACCAGAGCTCGGCTGCGGAAAGGAAGCAGCAGGCGTGCTCACCGGAAATAGAAGAACAACGGGGGGAAAAGAAGTGAAAGAAAGAACAGAAAAGAAAGGGAGACGATTAAGTGAGAGAGGAGAGAAATAAGAGTGATTGAGATATTAGAGAGATGGATTAAGAAAGACAGGGACATGAATTTGGGGAAAGAGGGATAAACACAACTGTGTTTATCTGATTTGTGGTCGTATCCAATTTATTTCACCCTAACCTGAATTTACTCTAAAATTTCGTGATTAAACGATACATTTTTATGGATAAAATATTTCGAAATAATTCAAAATAATCCCAAAATTTCCAAATTATTTAAAACTAATAATATATGAATTTTCTTATAGCTTTTAAATCATTCCTGGATTGCACGACCGACCCACATTTAACAATTAAGCGAAACAACGCGCGGTGGAATTTATCCCAAAAATTTCAAAAACAATTTTAAAATTCTCGAAATGTTATAAACTTCACAAAGTATGAGTTTCGAAATTTTTGAAAAATTTTGGAATTAAATACTGATTTTACAAATAAATGAAATCAGAAAATCATTTAAAGATAAATAATTACTGAAATATTGATTTCTCAATTTTATAAATTCCTAAAAATAATAAATAAAATTATAAAGCAATATCGAATCCGGAAATAGGTAACTTAGCCGCTAAGTAACTATATAATGATACAATTTTAATACCCGATTTGGATAATTATCAAAACAGATCCTCTTATAAAACACTTTATACAAAAATAAGATAGTAATGTCTCGCCTTTTAAGAATATGGATTCTTATCGATATATAAAATGATTAGCGTATCAAAAATTTCACGCCGGGACTCGTACAGGTCAAACCGTACCCCAGATTGAAAAAGTCAAAACACGTAAAATGTTCAAAATTATCAGATTAGGTTATGAAGGAGTTTTCAGAAGAGTTTCGGGTTGTAAAACGCAAAAACGGTTGAAGTGCGATGATTTCTAATTAAAAAGTAATTACGTGAAATAATCATTATTAATTTTATAAATTTGTATAAAATCATATAATGATCAAAAAATTACCTGAAAAATACCAAAATTATTTATATTTAATTCTGGATAATTAAAAATTAAAATATCTAATTTTTATCAGAAATAAACATTCAAATATTATTATCCATCATCAAATAATTCACCAAGACTCACATAAAAAATCACATAATAATTATTTATTGATAAAAATAATTACATAATATTTCCCAGACGTTACAAAGCCCGACAAAGCTAACGGTGAAGAGAAACCGGCAGAGGATGTTTGTCGGGAGGACTAAGGTGGTGGATGATTAGGGCTTCTTCCTTCTTTGAACAAAGAGAATTGTAAGACGAATAATCATTTCTTGCTGACGAAGGGTATAGAGATGAAACTCTTTCTGAAAGCCCAGAAAGTCAGTTTTGGTTACTTCTGGGAGTTGAATCCAAATGTCATTTGGAATGGCGGTGATATGCCATGAATTGTGCACCCCAGCACGAAAGAATGTCACATTATTTGTGCCATAACTGTAAAACCAAGCGAAGTTCTCCATTGTTTTTAAAAAAAAATGAAGGAGATGAAAAATGAAAGAGATTTGAGAGTTTTGTGTTGGGAAGATATGATTCGACTGGATGGTGAATGGTGGTTTAAATAACCAAGAGATAGGGAATATGAAAGGACTAAGGGTTTGGTTAATTATTAACTATAGAGTTAACTAAATTATTTAACCAAAAAAATATCTAAGTGATAAGCGTTTCCCTAGACTGATTTGTAATGATGACAAAGATATATGTATGCATGTACATTTAGCAAATAAATTACTTAATTTAACATGTATATAGAGAAATACATCATTAATTCCTAAAATAATATCTTTAAAAATATTTAGGACATCATCAGGATTTGATCAATTTATATCAGGATTTGATAAAAATAAATTATCTATCCCAACTAACCATACCAAGTTCATTGACAAGCTTTGTAAATGTTGCTTCACATAATGGCTTTGTGAAGATATCAGACAGCTGCTAATCAGTAGGAACAAAATGAAGCTCAATTGTCCCTTCCATGACATGTTCTCTTATAAAGTGATATCTGATACTGATATGTTAAGTAAGAGAGTGTTGCACTGGATTTTCTGTCATGGAAATAGCACTTTGATTATCACAATAACGCTACGCCATAGATGGTCTATCGCAATGGTTTGATCATGAGTGTTACAATATTATGTTAACTTAGCTATACCCATCTTAGCCTAACGCAACCTAGTAAATTTGATGTTACCATAGCCTCTGGAACATGTTACTATAGCTACAAAGTGTTACATATAGTAACATATGGAAACTTATATTACAATAGGGTATTAATGGATAAAAAATAACATTTTATAGATAATTATATATGTATATGTATAAAATTATTTAACTTCAAAATTAATGAAGTTTGATAATATAATAAAAATGTACTATTAAAATATAACTTCTATGGAATAATTAAATAATTCTATATTTATTTTAATTACTAAAGTACTTATAAGTTTTATATTATTATTTAAACCATTTTTAAAACAAAAATATTACCAATTATCATGATATGTTATTTTAAAATTAGCTAAAATAAATGTTTTGTTTAATTCTATAAACTATACTAAGTCATTGATATTTTTTTAATTAAAAAAATTGAATACTATTCATGCTTAAAATTTTTATTAGAAACTAAAAATAAAATGAAATTAGCAATTTTTAGTTGGGTTCGGGCGGGCTAAAAGAGGCTTTCAAATTTTGGCAAATACAGGTTAAAAATTCAGGAAAATCAATGCTTCTCTCTCTGAAAACATCTCTCTCCCTACCTTCTCTAAATCTCTTTGTCTTGGTCGTTCTCTCTCGCAGCTCTTACCCTCTCTCTTAGTTCTCTTTCAATTAAACGATAAATTAAAGCAAATTTTTTTATTAAGAGCTAAAATTTTACAGGTCTATGAATATGAATACTGCTTGAATTCGAGTTTAAAACAGAACTAGGGTTTTTATGTTTGAATAGGGTTCCAGTACTAATTTTGTTTTTTCTATTAGTTCTGGTGCTAAATTAGGATCAAATTAGATTTGGGCTTCTACTTTAGGGTTCTACTTCTCTTCGGGTATTTGACGGTTTTTCTGTCAGAGGTAAAAATCGGGTAGGGTTTGAGTGACCAGGTGGAGAAAGCGGTTATGAACCCAGTTTGTTTAAATGGGTCTTCTTCTACGATGTCATTTTGAGAGGGTGGGATTATGGGGAGATAGGAGGTTACGAGATTGAAAGGGTAGTCTTGGGCGCGGAGATGCAAGAGATGGTGGGAATGAGATTGGCATTCTTCAACCTCAGCTTAGAATAGTTTTGTGGTAAATTTTTGTTTTGGTTTAACAAAGTGTTTTTAACCTTTTCTACATGTATTTATTAGTTTTCATGTATAGTTGTCCGAAGATAAAAATTTACCGATTATTTTACTATCAACAGAATTAAAGATCCAGAAAGCTTTGCCCCTTGTTTGGTTTTGGCTGTGGAAGAGCAGAAAGGGAAGAAATAATGATAAAAGGTACTTAAGTACTTATCTCCTTGTTTCATTTCAAATGTAAGTTATTCCAGTTATCATCTATTTTAATCGTATAGAGTACTATTAATTTCGAGTTTAGGAGTAGAGGAAGAAATGTTTTTAATGACCGGTGCCACAGTAATTTTTTTATACTGCAGGAAATAAATAAGTCAAATCGTTCTGTTATATATATATATATATATATAGTATCTTCCATTATTGGACTTTGTAAACCAAGCTCAAGTTGTTGCATGCCTGGTATTATAAATCAGTATGCTTGGTTGTTGCCCAGAAACATTTTTATATTCTTAGACTTTCATGATTTAGTTGAAGCAAATTCTTTGTGATGTTGAAAAAAATCTGTGCAGAAGAATACGATTAGTAAAAACATATGGCGTATGGGTCATAAAACCTTTTTTTGTTATTATTAATTGCATGTTACATGGTATCTAACCAGGTTGTTTAAAGATATATGCAGTCTTAAAATTAGTATAAATATATGCTTGCCACTAACCAAATGTAATCTGCTGTAGAATTGTGTGCACTGATTTGGCTATAGCACAACACAAATGTAATCTGCTGTAGAATTGTGCGTACTGATTTCATGAAGAACACCGATTTATGACCTATAATAAGTTCTGTCCAGGACACTGGGCAGAGTTGCAAAAAAAACCCTACCATAGAGATACTGAATTGAATAACTCAGTGAGTCTGATTGGAGTTATAACGCGTCATGTTTGTCCAATGAATGTAAAAACTGAAGGCAATGCAGGTGCTTATACTGTCCTCAAGGTTATTAACACCGCCTCCTCCTCTTCTTAATCAACTAATCGTCATATTTGGTATGTCATTTATCCTTTTTATTTCCCTGTTAACATATTTTGTTTGTTGAAGTTTTTATAATATTTAGCCTTTTCGAGTTTTAAATGTTCTGGTTAATTTTTGCCTAATTATTTGTAAGTAGTATACTCCCTGTGGTGTTTGACCAATATTTTGTCATAGAAGAAGTAACATGTGGTCCAGTTATTTAAATACGTTTACTTTCTGGAGAGTCATTGTCATTTCTCTTTGTGATCATGTCTAATTACTTCTTGCTAATTTATTTGTAATTACTTTAATTTATACACATTAATATATTGTATGCTTATTCCACATTGATGATTTTAACCTAAACTCTCCTCTTCGTTTCCTCTGGACCTTCCTATCAATTGGTTAATCAACGAAATTAGTTGTAAATAGAATATATGTTAAAGCTGAAAGAGATATGTCCTAAGTCCAATCATGTATGAGGATTTAGGAATAACTTTTATGTAATCTGTTTTTGATTTCATTGATATTAATAAAAGCCCATTTTTGGTTTTTATTGCGGGCTCTATCTATTTTAAGTGTTTAAATAAGATATACCACAGTTTAGAGTAAAGCTTTTTATGGATTGTGATGAGATCATAATAATGAGACCTAAAAGATGATAACTCTAAACTTAAATAGTTCCTGGTCGTAGGATTACTAACTGGTAATTAATAATCCGCAAAGATCGGTACATACTATGCTTGCTTCATTATGAAGGATGTCTGTTCTCATAGACATTTGTGTGGTGACACTATAGCTAGTGTGTGGGTTCTTATTATAGAATAAGTTCACTGAACATGACTCACACAGCTGAACAACTGATGGAGTTCACTCACGTGTCAGCAGTTGTTCACATAGTGATAGTTGTACAAGTATCCTTAGACTTGAGGTCATCATAGTCATCTTGTGTACACTGAACTATGCTTTGGTTTAGTTCTTAGTCTCCAGGGACAATTATAAGGGCTCTACTCGGTATAGGAATGTGTACACGAAGATAGTGTATGATCAATAAAGGATCTACCCCTTCCAGTGAAGGAAGAAAATGTTCAATGCTGATCCACTTATGTTAGTTCAGGAATCTCTGGCCAGTGTGAATGAAATTAGAAAGGAGTTTCTAATTTACATTAAATAGAACTAAGCATAGTGAATGGGAAAGCAAGTGATTAAATAAGATAGGCTTGACACAAGTTCCATGCCTTATATTTAATCGTGACATTGCAGGGTAGAAGGAATTAATTGTACGGTAACTACTCACTGAATAGGTTCTTGGTATTCTAAGCAGTGAATTCGTATTATCCGGATAATCGCGATATGCTGAGAACTATCCCTCACGATGTAGAATAAATATGATTAATTAATTAATCATATTTAATGAATTAGAGATTTTGTATAAATAATTATAAAATAGTTTTATTATTATTTATTTCTAATACCGGCTTAATATTGAACCTACAGGGTCACACCATAAAAGAGAATGATTTAATGGTGGAGGAATTAATTAATAATGGCTGATAATTATTTATTTATGAAATAAATATTTAATTGGAAAATTTAATAATTGATTAAATGGGATTTAATTGATTATAAATTAATTAAGAAAAGGTTCTTAATATTATTAATTAAGAATTTAATTCTTGGAAATTAAATCAAGTGAGAGAATTATTTCTAAAGAGTTTAGAAAAATAATTAATAATTAAAAGGTGTTTTAATTATTAGTGAGAATAATAAAGGGTTAATAATAATAATAATATTTTATGGGAAAATTTTCAGCTGAAAATTTTGCCTATAAATATACTATTATAAACCCTATTTTTGCCTCAACCAAAAAGATTTACAAAACCCTAATTCTCTCCACCTCTTCCTCCTTCATTACATCATTTTCTGGGTGGATACCGGTGGAGTGCTTCACACTTGAGAAGCAGCTGCTAAGGATCTCCGTTCATCATTTTTGGATCGCTATTAAAGACCTCCATCTTTCCATTAACGTAAAACTTCTTAAGGTAAACATACTGAACTACGAATTAAATATTATTTTTCGCATGGATCATGCGGAGGGTTTCGGTTTTTTTAAGATTAAATTTACGTTTTCGCTGTGTTTATGTGCAAAAAACCCTTCAAAAGCTATAGTAGAATTTTTATGTGTGTTGTAGGATGTCACCACACTAACTCATTGAACCCTACTACTCGAGACATTTTGTATCATACTCTCATTTTTCCTTGTCTTTATTGTATCAATTTTTGTACTGGGTTGTACAAGCTTTATTACGAGTTCATTCTAGAGGGTAAGGAACACCTAATAAATTGGAGGAAATTAGCAACTGAGAAGAAAAATTGGTTTTTAACTTCTGAAAATCACGTAAGGGGTGAATCCTCAAATGTGCAAATTTTGCTGGACTATAATCAACTTCTAAAACAATATGGTGGGTTTATTCTTAATGTTTTTTTGCTAATTAAACGCTCTTCCCTCTTATTCCGTAAAGGAAGCGAATGAGATACCACTAAACCTTAATGTGAGTGAGTGGGAAAAGGGGGAAGGGGTGTTGTAATGAATTTATAGTTGGTCAAATTTGTTATTAATTTCACCAACTTCTAACTAAATATGGTCAAATTTGTTATTAATTTCACCAACTTCTAACTAAAGACAATAATGTCATATACAAAT
The DNA here is from genome assembly GCF_009905375.1 of Apium graveolens. Lineage (NCBI taxonomy): Eukaryota > Viridiplantae > Streptophyta > Magnoliopsida > Apiales > Apiaceae > Apium > Apium graveolens. The sequence goes on from NC_133651.1 coordinate 293,080,621, forward strand.
ACATATATACAAATATATATAGTAACTTGAACTCTAATATTTTTACCAACTCAGCAATTTATTTTTCAGTTTTTTAACCTGCAATAACCTTGAAGTCTAAACGCAGACAGATCTCTGGAGTGTTGGTGTCATTTTGTGAAAGTTAATTAATACTATGATTATTCCTGGAAGTTAATATATATTTACTAATTGGATTATGTGAATTGTAGGGAACGTGTGTTGGTGGATGACCCTCGTGCTGGGAAATACATCCAAGCAGGTGTTAAGAAAGTTTATTATCACTTCACCAGCCAAATGAGTTGATATCTGAACATATGTCGTTGGAGTGAATATTAGCTAAGTTTTGTGAGTCAATTGTTCCATGTTCCCTACTAGTAGGGAGTGGGCTTCAGAAGGGTAGGGTCAAGTTTTGGATGTAAATTAATTGGTTTAATTAGTTCATTTTGTTGTGATTTCCTTAGATTCTAGACTTATGATGGTTGTAGTTGGTGGATTTTGAAGTTTTGAATGTAATAGTAATTGATGGGGGTTTGTAAAACTTGATTTGAAGTTTGGTTTGGATTGTTTATTTTATTGACTTGTATGAAAAACAGGTTTTATGGCATGTTCCTCATCCATGCCATAATTCATAGTCCATGAGCTGGTTCCTCATCCATAGTCTATGAAACTTGTTTATTTATAAATAGGAATTTTAGAAAATGATAATTCATAGTCCATGAGTTGGTTCCTCATCCATAGTAATTGTGCACAGCAGCTTCCAACTGCAATATATTTAGCCTCAACAATTGAAGTAGAAATGGATTTTTGCTTCTTACTGAACCATGAAACTATTCTTCATCCCAAAAACTGACAACTTCCAGAGCTACTCTTCCTGTCTATTTTGCATCCAGCAAAGTCAACATCTGAATATCCACACAATCCAAAATCAGCTTCCCTTGCATACCATAGACCAAGTGATGCAGTACCCTTCAGATATCTAAAGATTCTTTTAACTGCAATAAGATATGGATCCCTAGGATTTTCCTAAAATCTTGCACACAAACAGGTGGCAAACATAATGTTTGGCCTGCTTGCCGTTAGGTACAAGAGAGAACCAATCATACCTCTGTAGTTTGTGACATCAACTGTTATACCTTCATGAGGATCAAGCTTTGTAGCAGTTTCCATATGAGTAGTTGCAGTTGCACTTTCTTGTATATTAAATCTTTTCAATAGATTCTTTGTGTACTTGGACTGATTAATGTAGATGCCATTTTCAGTCTTTTTAATTTGCAATCCCAAGAAATAGCTCATCACTCCCATCATACTCATTTGATATCTTGATTGCATCAACTTTGAGAACTTATCACATAGTTTTTGATTAGTTGATCCAAAAATGATATCATCCACATAAAGTTGAACTAAAAGCATATTTTTACCTTTGTTCATATAAAATAGTGTTTCATCTATTGTACATCTTTTAAATCCACTTTCAAGTAAGAACTGAGCAAGGGTCTCATACCATACTCTAGGTGCTTGCTTTAGTCCATAGAGTGCTTTGTCAAGTCTATAAACATAGTCAGGATGTTTAGGATCCACAAAACCTGGTGGCTGTTCAAAATAGACTTCTTCTTCAAGTTCTCCATTAAGAAATGCACTCTTGACATTCATCTGAAAGACTTTGAATTTTTTGTGTGCAGCATATGCCCAGAAAATTCTGATTGCTTCCATCCTAGCAACAGGAGCAAATGTTTTATCATAGTTGATGCCTTCATATTGGGAATATCCTTTAGCCACTAACCTAGCCTTGTTTCTGACGATGGTTCCATCATAATCAGTTTTATTTCTGAAGACCCACTTTGTACCTACAATTGACCTGTTCTTAGGTCTAGACACCAGCTTCCATACTTCATTTCTTTCAAACTCATTCAACTCTTCTTGCATAGATATGACCCAATCTGCATCCTTAAGTGCATCTTCTAATTTCTTTGGCTCTTCCTTTGAAAGTATATTGTGATACATACATTTATTTTGAGTTGCACTTCTTGTCTTTACACCTTCATTAGGATTTCCAATGATCTGATCAGGAGTATAATCTTTGGTCCATTTTCTGATATGAGGAAATGTCCTTTTTGAGCTAGATGCTCCCCCTGAATCATGTGCTCCATCGAATGCATTTGAGGCTCCCCCTGAATTAGTGTTGTTAGCTCCTGATGAAATATTAGGACTTGACTCATGTTCTCCTGATATTGAATCAACATTAGATTATGAGTGATCAGATTGAGAAGAATCTTGAGTTGACTCTTCAGTGTTAGTACTATCAGTTGAACCTTATTGTTGCTCCCCCTCAACATGTGCAAGTTCATTACTACAATAATCATCTTCAGGATCTGAAGGAGTATCAGGATTTGGATCATCAGCAATTGATAATCCATTAGAGTTTGATGCAGATTCTAATAGTACATTTTCATTTGCAAAGATCAAACTTTCATGAGAGTCTTCTTCAAAACCAGGATTCTTCTTTTCATCAAAAGATACATTGATAGAGATAGCTACAGTATTTGTTTTCAGATTGAAAACCTTATATGCTCTTGATGGTGAGTAACCAACAAAGATTCCTTCATCAGCTTTTGATTCAAATTTTCCTAGCTGATCAGTATGAGTTCTCAGAACAAAGCACTTACATCCAAGTACATGGAGATGTTTGAGACTGGGCTTCTTTTCTTTCAGCATCTGATAAGGAGTAACACCATGTCTGTTTATCAGTGTAATATTCTGAGTATAACAGGATGTGTTTACTGCTTCAGCCCAGAAGTAAGTGGGTAGTTTGGCTTCTTCTAACAGAGTCCTGCCAGCTTCAATCAAGGTTCTGTTCTTCCTCTCAACAACACCAATTTGTTGAGGTGTGTCAGGAGCTGAGAATTGTTGTTGTATGCCTTTGTACTTACAGACTTCCTCCATCTTTGAGTTCTTGAACTCAGTGTCATTATCACTTTGAATTTGGATCCATTTTCAATTTTCTTTACATGATCCAGAAGAATTTCTGGAGTTTCATCCTTCTTGTATAGAAAATAAACCTAAGTGTATCTAGTGAAATCATCAACAATTACAAGTGTGTACCTTTTCTTATTGATATACATTATGGTCACTAGTCCACAGAAATCCAAGTGTAGCATATGATATGGTTCAGTGATAGAGAATTATGTTTTACTTTTGAAAGATACTCTTCTTTGTTTGGACTTTTGGAAAACATCACAAAGATCATCAGATGAGTATAGCATATATGGTAATCCTCTTACTAGCTCCTTCTTGAAAAGTTCATTGATAGGATTTGAAGTTGATATATGAGAGCCTCTTGTGCCAATTCCAGCTCGCATCTACTGATGCCTTAAAGATAAGGCAAGTAGCTTCTTTCTCAAGACTTTCATACAGCCTTGCTTCATACATGTTTCCATGTCTATATCCTATCAAGATAACTTTATTTTTCTTGTTATGAACAACTTCATAGTGAGAGTCATAGAATACCACATGATAACCTCTGTCAATGATTTGACTGATCCTCAGTAGGTTGTGCTTCAGTCCTTCCACCAGAGCTACATTCTCTATTACCACTTTTCCAATCATCAAGTTGTCATATCCCAGAGTGTGTCGCATATTTCCATCTCCATAAGGTACATCTGGGCCAACCTTCCTCTCAAATTCTAACAACAGGGATTTATTTCCAGTCATGTGTCCTAAACATCCACTATCCAAGACAAGAGTAGTTTTCCTGTTATCCTGCAATCAGAAGAGTGATTAATTAGAAGGATTTTAAGGACCCGCACTTGTTGGGACCTCATTTTGGACAACTTAAGTTTATGTGATTCAGAGTTACTTCTGACAGTTTTTCCCTTATCAGGATTTGTCTTATCAGAAGTAGATTTAGTAGAACTAGTAGTATTTATCACATAAGTTGTTTTATTGAATTTTGGCAAAGGATCATAGTACTTATGATATAGCTTATGATAAGAACTACAAGTGTAAATTGAATGCCAACTACTACCACAATGAAAATAAGGGTTTTATAGTTGGTAAAATACTGATCTACCCCTAACATTAGACTCGGGAATAACAGTCTTTTATTTCTTACTCTTTCTGCAATCAATAGCAAGATGATTAGTATTACCACTGTTAAAACAAGTTTTTCTAGGACCATTGGGAACAAACTTATAGTAAGATTCCGTAGAGATACCTTGCTTACCATTCATATTTCTTTTGGACTTTTTACTTGAGGTTTGTCAGTAACCTCGAATAATTTCTTTTTCAATTGTCCTTTAGACAAAAGTCTTATGTTCTTTTCTTTCTTAACATTCTTAATGGTCTCCTTGGTTTCCTCTCTTTGAGTTTTTTCATTTACTTTCTTTTCTTGGGATGCAGAGGTTGAACCCTTATCAAAAATAGATTTGGGTTCATTAGCTCCTGAAGAAACAAACTTAACAGGAGTCTTTATGGTAATTTCATTTTCAGTGTCAACATTCTTAATTCCATCTTCATATCCAAGACATTCTCTCCAGTTTTTCTTAAAACTCATCTCATGAACCTTTTTCCTGAATCAGTCCATGCTTTAAAGATTTTCCTCTCATTTTCTAAGTCATTTTCTAACATACTGTACTTAGCCTCTAGTATCTTTGCTGTATGTTTAGCTTTCTCACATTCTTTTTGAATTTCAATCTGATTTACTAAATCAGACTCTAACTGATCATTCCTAGATTTTAAGACTTCAATTTTAGTTAACAGTCTATTGTTCTCTAGAATCTTATTCTTAAAATTTCCATGGAGAGACTTAAGAATAGATTTCAATTCAGATATATCTTCAGTATCAAGAGAAATGAAATAAGTTGATACCTTAGAATCAGAAGAAGCAGGATTATCAAAACTAGCCATCAATGCATAGCTTGTTTCTTTATTTTTAGAATCAGTGGAATCCATCCAATCCTTGCTTGATGTAATCAAGGCTTTGTTCTTCCCTTTGTCATTCTTTGTCTTTCTGCATTCTGTAGCAAAGTGACCAGGTTCATCACAGTTGTTGCACTTGATCTTTGATCTTTCAACTTTTCTAGCTTTAAAATCCTTTCCTTTTCTTCTTCCAGAAGGTTTCCTTTCTCCTCCAGTAAACTTCTTCCTGAAGCTTCTATTCTTCTAAGACTTTCTGAACTGCATCCTCTTGAAGCCCTTAACTATCATTGCAGCCATTGGCATGACATCAGAATCTGTCATGTTCTCATCAGTTTTAGAATCAGTATCATCATTAGGATTTAATGATGAATCATCAGTATCTAATTCTGGCAGATAGTTCTTTTTCCTTGTAGCTTCAAATGACCTGTCTTTTAAAGCTTTAACATTCACTTTTAAAGCAGCTGATTTTCCCTTGTTGCTTTTCCTCTATTTCCTTTGCTGGACTTCCAAATCATGAGTTCTCATCATGCCATAGATTTCATCCAGAGTGACTTTTTTCAAATCATACTGATGTCGTATGATTGAAGTCTGAGTCTCCCATTCCTCATTCAAAACTCTCAGAAACTTGGTGTTTGAATCTTCCAGATCGTACACCTTTCCCACCAGAGATAGATTGTTAAGAAAAGTGAGAAACCTATCATAGATGTCGGTTAGACTTTCATCAAACTTGGCCTCAAAATGTTCATATTCTTGAATTAGAATAACCCTTCTGTTCTTCTTAATGGTCGTGGTTCCTTGACATTGAGTCTCAAGGGCATCCGAGATCTCTTTGGCAGTCCTGTAGGCTATAACTCTATTTGACATCACAGAGTCAAGACTGTTATGCAAAATATTTCTTACCTTTGCATCCTTCAGCACATTGGCTTTCTCTTCTGGTGTCCACTCACTCCTCTCCTTCAACTGAAGGTGTTCATCAACAGTAGTAGTTGCAGATACCAATTTTTTTGGCTTGTAAGGTCCATCATTGATTACGTCGAGGTAGTCTGGATCTGTAGCTTCTAAGTGCATTAGCATCTTTACCCTCCATGTAGGATATTCAGTCTTTTTCAGAATGGGGATTTTGATATTTTCATACTTGTTCAGTGACATGTTTAGATCATTTCTGATAGTAAATTATCAGTTCGCTCTGATACCAATTATTGCCTAGTAATAATACAATTATTTAAGGGGGTTGGATACAATTGTATAGATGTTTCGAATAAGTATGAAAAATATAACATTTCTTTATATTTCTGATAAAAATTGTTACAAACTCTCAAAAAAACTGAGTTCTTGAGTTCTCAAAAAAATTATCACTATGTGATGACCTAAACCGTGTTTATATATATTACACAGCTGCTACAAATCAATCTAAAATATGTACTATCAATTACTAACAGAAAATGATGTATATCTTTAACTGAATATATAAAGTCCTATAACTCAGAACGTAATAGATATCCATCCCTCAAATTAAGGAACAAAATCAATCTTCAAAGCTGACCGCCTCCAGATGCTGATGACATGCAAATACTGGTGACACACCAAATACTGATGACATCTAAAAATGTAGCCAGATCCTGAGCTTCTTCTAATCATTGAGAATCAGCATGTAACAGTCAAGATGTCTGGGTATTTATAGTAAAAGATAAATGACTTATTGAGAACTAAAAATTGACGTTTGGAATTTGCTTATCGAGAAGTCATATAGAGAATAGATACATATCGATATGTCATTTTCCTTACTCTTATCGAGAACTAGAAAATGACTTGTCGAGATGTCAAATAAATACCCAGTTTGTCCTGAATGGACTGAATTGTTTCCAAATTTTATTTGAATAAATCAAAATAAAACCAGAATAAATTTTATCAAAAGTATCATACTGAAAATAATTTATTAAATAAAATTATTTCAGTCTGAGTTAAAGATAAGTTTAAATTATACTTGTAGAGAACTCAAACTAGATTACTCGAGAACTCTACAATACTTATCGAGAAGTCATAGAGTGACTTATCGAGATGTCCATTCGAGAAGTTTAATAATGAACTTATTCGAGAAGTCAATCAAGAAGTCATAATAATTTATCGAGATGTCCACGAGAAGTCTAATTAAAGACTTATCGAGAACTATATCGTATCGAGATGTCTTACTCGAGAAGTCCAAAAATGACTTATCGAGAAGTCATTTATACTTATCGAGATCTCAGTTCTCTATATACTTTTGCTTTTTTGAGATCTATCTTTTATTAACTTCATATATAGACAATATGAATTAACAAAGAGATAGTTTACTTAGAATTTGACAAATTCCAAGTTGACAATAATTAAAATGAAAAATAAATATGCAGAGAAATCTGAAATATTTATAATTCTTATTTTAGTTAATTTCCAATTAAATCAAATTAATTTTGATTTACTATAAATTAATCTGCTGCAAAATATTAGTTGAGTTCTTGCTTTTAGGATGAAGAATTAAACATACCAATTTCACCTACAAGTCTAGTGAAAGTAGATTCATTCAATGGTTTAGTAAAAATGTCGGCTAATTGTTTTTCTGTTGGAACAAAGATAGCTCAATGGTACCATTTGCAGCATGTTCGCTAATAAAATGGTACATTACATCAATGTGCTTTGTTCTAGAATGATTAACTGGATTAGCCACAATAAATATTGTTATTCCTAGTGGACTAACAATGAGATTTACAGAAGGGGGGTTGAATGTAAATCTCAAAACTTTTTCAAGTTTTGAGCAGTTTTAAAGGCTTTGTGTTCAAGATAAACAAGTGTGTGAATTGCTTTAAGCTAATACAGACAGATATATATTCAAGCACTAATGTAAAGAACACAACAGACCTTAAAAACTTTTCTGGTGGATTGTTGTTCCACCAGAGATGGTATTTCAGAAAATCTATGATTCAAGATGTTGATCACAGCTGCATCCTAGTACAAACTAGATAATTTTTCTCTCAAGATTTTTCTAAACAGCACTGGAAAAATTCTTATCTAATTACTAGCTGCTACTTGGTTTATATATCACCAAGTGTACAAGTGAAGACAAAGATAAAAATACAATAATAAAATAAGTTCTCCACTTGTTTCTTCTCCATATCACTCAAGTAATTTGTTGACTATTGCCTCTTTATACTAGAGTAGAACGGCTGCTTTTTCTGATGTTCCTGAAATTAGGCTTCCACATTTCAGTTATCTCTGTCAACCCATGTGCCTCTGTCTGCTGTTACAACTACCACTTATCAACTGCTATTTAACAGAACATCCGTTGAAGCCTTCATCCGTTGATGGCTTTATCCGTTGATGTGTTAGCAGTTGAAGCTCTATCCATTGAAGCTTTAGAGACATCCGTTGAAGCTTTGTTTCTTATCCGTTGAAGGTCTTTAAGACATCCGTTGATACCACTTCATTTATACAAAATTACAAGGCATGAAATATTTACAATTGGCCTTCCTATTTGCATATCTTCTAGTAGTCAACATGACTTATATTTTCTCTCAACTTCTAAGAATTATATCTTAAATACAGAGACTGAAATGTGCTACAACACTAGACTTATTTCTAAGTAAAGCTGCACCATCAACGGATAGCCAAAGTGGTCTTATCCGTTGAGGCTGCAAACACTAAACTTCTACTTAAGTGTTTTGTTAAACATATCATCAAACTAATGCACATATATTCCTAACAATCTCCCCCTATTTATGTCTATAAGAATTGTAGACATAAATTCAGGGTTAACTTGATAATAACAAAACACTTAACAAATATATGAATTGAAACTAAGTAGAAATTTAAAAGTGTTGCAAAAGTGTATGTACTAGGAGGTAATTGAAGATTTACAGAATTTCCAAGGGTGCTCCTTTAGTCTGAGCAAATCATCTTTTTCTTCTTTGTTCCCTTGTTTTCTTTCCTAGCCCTTTGTCATTTTCCTCAATTTGGAGTTGGAGTTGTCTATAGAATTCAGCTTCATCTTCATCATTGATATCCAACTTAGATTGCATTTCCTTGAGAGTTTCATTGCTGGCAATCTTGAGTTGGTCTTCAAGTCTGGAAAATCTTCTGACTCCTTTATCATCTCTAAATTCCATCAACCAATGAGGTGATTTGTGGATTGTAATTCCCCTTTCTTGAATAAGTAAAGTTCTGGGCAAAGCATTGGGCTCCCTCCAAGTTTTCCTTATGTTGGCAATCTTGTTGATAATTTCAGTCTTGGCAGTCCTGGTAAAGCCAGAATCCTTTTGTATGGCTGAAAAGACTCTGATCAAGGTAGAGTAGCCTTCATTCAGAATCCTGTAGAGAGGCCATGTTCTTTCCCCAGCTCCTTTGTATCTGAACACCAATCTCTCTGGTAGCTGTCTGTAGGCAGCTATTCCCCTTACTTCCTCCAGCTCATCCAGATAGAGTTCAATGTCTGAAATTTCTTTTATGTCACAGATGTGAACATAATCATCTTTAGAAATGGGTGGCTTAGGCTTAGGTTTTTGTTTTTTAGTGAATTTCTTAGAGGTTAGGGGAGGTGTAGATTTGGATTTTCTTTTCTGTTTCTTTGGTAGTGGAAGAGTGGTTAAAAAGGTAGGCAATTTGATGGTGTCCCAATCAATAGGTTCCTCTTTTGGGATGATTAGTTCACCATGGATGTTTATAGTGGGATCAGCAACACAAGGTTCAGGTATGGAAGGTAGTGGTTTAGATATTGATTTAGTTTCTTCAGTGTTATCTTCACTCCTTCTATGTGCCTTGGCCTTTCTTCTGTTTCCCTTCTGCCATTTCTCTCTTTCCTACATACTCTCACCAAATATACTCCCAAAAACCTCATCTAGGTTTGCAATCTTGTCTTCACCCCTGACTTCAATTCCTTTCTCTCCTTCAACTTGACTTGACTTTAGCTGTTGTTCAAGCTTTGCTTGTGCTCTTTTGTCAGCCTTGAGTTTTTCAGCTTCTTTCTTCAACCTTTTGGTTTCTTCCCTCTTGACCTTTGGAAATTTGGGATGTCATTGCATCACACAGATACTCTTTCCCTCTCTAAAGATAATGGCCATTTTCATTCTTTCAACTATGTCCTTGGTCTCCTTGTACTTTATGATGTTAGCACCCAAAACTTTGTCTTCATCAGGCTTTGGAAGAGGAAAGTCCACTTCTTTCATCTGAGCAAAGTCTAGGGGGTTCTTTGTGGAGTCCTTGCTGGATCTAGTGTTGGGCTTGAGAACCATAGGTTTTAGATTCTTGAAAGAAGTCTCTCCAACCTTATTCCTCCTTTCTGGCTTGTGCTCCATAATGATTGGTTCAACCTTTGTGCTATGTTTCACAGATATTGATTTATCTTGTGTTGAGCCAAACACTTGTTGCACCCTTTCATCAATTCTCCTCCTTTGCTCTTTCACTTGAATTTCAGCTGCTGCTAGCTGGATTAGGTCAATTCCATCAGGCTTTCCTTTGATTTGCATAATTGGAGAAGTAGTGATGGCAGGAATAGCACTTTAGATATCTGGATTTTTGTAGATGGCTCTCCTTCCCCTTCCCTTTTTCTCTCCCCCTTTTTGTTATCATCAAGGAGAGGGGTCAAGCCTTGTGCCTTTGCCAGCTGCATAAGTAGACTTGTTTGAGATTGTTGGTTGTGAAGAATGCTGGCCACAGAATTTTCAATAACTTGGACTCTGTCTTCTAACTTAGCCAGCCTCTTTTCAGTATTTGAATCCTTTTTCAATCTCAACAATAAGTCCTTCATTGTACCATAGGGCATGACTGAATCCAATTTTTCAGAATTGTAGGATTTCAAGTCAGCAATATCCTTCTTAAGTTCATCCACACTCAGATTCTGTCTGACCTGCTGCAACTTCATGAGATGTAGTGAGTCCAGGTGAGCTGTAAGGATTGCCTTGGTACCAGCATGTGAAGTTTTCTGAATGGCCTGTTGGATAGTACTGATTTGTTTGACTAAGGAGACATTGAATTGCCCTGATGTAGACTCCTTTGTCAAGGCCCATTCAGGTAAATTTGGAATAGAACTAGGGCTTTCATCTCCCCCTAAGTTCATGCTTCCATCAAAAGAAACAGAGTCATCATCATCAGAATTTACTCCAAATTCCTCAGATGACTCACCAGCTGTAGAAGGCATCTTGTTAATAGCAGCTTTATCCCTTTGAAGAGATTCTGTTGTATGTACTAGATGTAGTGTCTTTTCTGCCTCCTCATTGCCCTGAGCAACCAACAACTGATAGGCTGACACAGGATGAGTAAAAGTGTCAGCATCCAAGGAAATGTTATCAATTACAGCTTTGTAATGTTGCTGAAATTGTCTTTCCTTTTCAGCATCATCCACAATCATCGACTCACTAGCAATGGCTGGATCCACCCTTATATCTGCTGTACCTGCCTTTCTCTATTTTTCTCTATATTCTTGCATTAGGGGCTCCCCCTGGCTCACACTCCTCACTTCCTCACCTTCACCTACTAAGGTGGTACTCCTCTCACTTACTTTTGCCATGTTGGAAGAAATAGCATGCATATTTGAGCTCTCAATCTCTCCTTTTGCCTGGGTGCAACCCAGCCTCTCACTCAAATTATCACTCCCTTCCCTCAGTCCTAAAAGTGATTGTACAATAATCATGTCTTCTACACTTGGAATTGTTTCAGTTGTGTGTGTAGAGACTATCAACGGATATGAAATAGCCGTTGAAGGTGACACTGATGGTATCAACGGATAACTGCTGTTAAGCTTATCCGTTAAAGAACAACCACTTGTCAACGGATGAGTGATATCCGTTGAAGAAGGAAAAGAAGTAGAAATTGAAAGTGATATAACTGTTGAATCTGTGTGGATTGATTTGAGTTTTGGTGACACAGATCCTTCAATTACATCTGAAAGAATTTGCGGGTGATCCAACAAATCATCTAAAAGATGATGATCACCTGTATTTGAGTGGGGCTCCTCCCTGAATTGTAAAGAGGGAGAATCAGGAATTGATGGGAATAACATATCCACATCCAGAGATGGTGATGAAGTGTGTGGTGATTGATGTGTGTGAATTGTGAGAGAATGGGGTTGTGACTCCACATTTGTTGGAGCCACATTAAACTGAGTTTGAGAAGGCATAGATACAGATGGATGTATCTGTGCAGTGTGTGCACCCTGTGTAGAAGATTGGGTTCTAGCCCTCTTTCTTCTAATAAAAGCTTTTGTTGGCGAGTGTTTGGCTTCAGTGTCCCTCCCTCGTTTGTTCTGTGTTCCTGGTTGGGAACTATTTTCAATAGTTACATCCTTTTGGGAGGATGCAGCTAGGGATATGCTAGAGACCTTTTCAACCACCACAGCTTTTTGAGAAACTGTGGCTTGGCTAGCTTGGGAAGCACTTATCTCTCCTTCCTTATCCTGGGGGTTTCTTTGATGTTCACCCCTCCCCTCACCACTCACACCCTGTTCACTCCCCTCAGGGTTAAGGGTAGGTGTTACAACTGTTGTCTTTTGAGAAACAACAGAGGTGGTTTTCTTTGTCTTTGATTTTGAAATTTTAGTTTTGGTGACCTTGGTAGGAATCTGTTGGGGCATTGTCACAGATTCCATGGGCACACTAGAAGATAAAGACATAGAGGGGTTGGAAGAAGTAGGAGTTGTAGAAACAATTACCTCATTTACCTGAGGTGCATCCATGATTGGTAAATATACCAATGGTACACTGCTGTTGAGATCCATTCTCAATAAATCTGCAAGAACTCTTTTCTCTTGTGCCCAGCACTTGAGTTTATTATTCTCATTGGTTATGACCAAACCTTCAGCAACATGGTTAGCCAATAACATAAAGAATCTAGCATAATAGATGTTATTAGGTCTATTAGCTTTGTTACCTAATCTAGTACCCAATTCTAGCATAACATAATTGCTAAAGTTAAAATACCTATCAGAAACAAGCATATAGAGCATATTAACAAGAGATGAAGTTATGGCATCAAAATTACTAATTTTCCCAGAGAAAACCTTGATAAAGGCATCCCCAAGAAAACTCCATTCTTTCCTAAGGCCTTTTCTTTTAATACTCCCTAAACTAGCAGAGTTAAGAGAATAACCTATGGAATCTAACATGCTGGATACATCATTATCAGTGTGTGGTGTCATGGCATTGTTCTCAGGCAATTTAAAACATGCTAGTAAATCATCACAGTTAACACAGTGATTTTTACCTTTGAGAGTGATAGAGATGGTCATATCTATGGAGTTGAACTCAGCAGTTGTCCAAATCTCCTCAACTACTTCACAGTAAATCGTTGGGGCTTCCAGCATTGCATAGCTAAGTTTACAGTTTTTGATGAAGTCCATCATTTTGTGATAATCTGAGTGGGCTTCATTCTTTGCTACCAAAGCTATGAAATTGTTCTTCTCATAGATGAACCCAGATTGAGACATAATTTTTACTACAGGTGCCATTGTTGTAAGTAGAAGTTGCAGAGAATAACTTGAAGGATTTGCACAGAGAAAATGGTAAAAGCTTTGAAATTTCAAGAAAGCATAAAGTAAAAATGAAAAATCAGAAGGGCTTATATACTTTCTTAAATTAAAAAGTATAAATAAAAGATTAAACAATAAATATATGTTAGTGAATTTCAGCCGTTTAAGAATAAACTGTAAGTATTCTAAAAACTACCTTTAAAACAAATACATACAGCTGTATGTATGAGTATCAACGGTTAAGAAAATAGAATCAACGGCTGTGAAACACCTGAATCGACTGATGTGACATTTCAACGGATAAAGTAAACTGTCATCCGTTGAAAGGTACTTCAGTTCTATCCGTTGACGGATAAAAATTCCAGAAATGTATATGTCTTTCAACGGATAATGAACATCCGTTGATAGAACAATTTTGACTTTCAACGGATAGGAAATATCCGTTGATGGAATAATCTTTGTTAACAAGTCAAATTTGTTCTAGCAACTAATACATTTCAGGCTTCAATTCAAATTACAATAAGGACATAAATTTTATGAGTAATTAAGCATACCTAGCTCACTTACCAATCTTGTGAATGTTGATTCATCAAGTGGCTTGGTAAATATGTCTGCAATTTGTTGTTCACTTGGAACAAAATGTAGTTCCACTGTACCATTCATGACATGCTCCCTGATGAAGTGGTACTTGATATCAATGTGCTTGGTCCTTGAGTGCTGCACAGGATTCTCTGTTATGGCTATGGCACTTGTGTTGTCACAAAAGATAGGAATTTTGTCAACATGAAGTCCATAATCAAGGAGTTGATTCCTCATCCATAACACTTGAGAGCAGCAACTTCCAGCAGCAATGTATTCAGCCTCAGCTGTAGAAGTAGAGACTGAATTTTGCTTTTTGCTAAACCATGATACAAGCTTGTTTCCCAGGAATTGACAGGAGCCTGTTGTACTTTTCCTGTCTATTTTGCAACCTGCATAGTCTGCATCTGAATAACCAATTAGATCAAAGCCAGATTCTCTAGGATACCAAATACCTAAATTTGGTGTACCCTTGAGATATCTGAAAATCCTCTTGATAGCAATTAAGTGAGACTCCCTAGGATCAGCTTGAAATCTAGCACACAGACATGTAGCAAACATTATATCTGGTCTGCTAGCAGTTAAATATAAAAGTGAACCAACCATGCCTCTATAACTTGTAATGTCCACAGACCTTTCAGTCTTATTTAATTCAAGTTTGGTGACAGTGGCCATGGGAGTTTTTGCAGATGAACATTCCATTAAGTCAAACTTCTTTAAAAGATCATGAATATATTTAGTTTGACTAATGAAAATTCCATCACTAACTTGTTTAACTTGTAAACCAAGAAAATAGGTTAGTTCTCCCATCAGGCTCATTTCATAATTACTTTGTATTAGCTTAGCAAACTTTTTGCAAAGTTTATTATCTTTAGAACCAAATATTATGTCATCTACATAAATTTGAACAAGTATACTAGAGCCATTAACATTCCTAAAGAAGAGAGTTTTATCAACAGTGCCTCTAGTGAAGTGATTCTCCAAAAGGAATTTTGATAGGGTTTCATACCAGGCTCTAGGTACTTGCTTCAGTCCATAGAGTGCTTTCAACAGATAATACACATAGTCTGGAAAATTTGGATCTTCAAACCCTGGAGGTTGACTTACATAGACTTCTTCCTCCAATTTCCCATTTAGAAATGCACTCTTGACATCCATTTGATAGACTTTGAAATTGGCATGGGCTGCATAGGCTAGAAAAATTCTGATGGCTTCAAGTCTTGCAACAGGAGCATATGTTTCATCAAAATCTATTCCCTCTTGTTGAGAATAGCCTTTAGCAACCAATCTGGCTTTATTCCTTATGACAATGCCATTTTCATCCATCTTGTTTCTGAATACCCATTTTGTGTCAATAGGACTCTTGTTCTTTGGTTTGGGTACCAGCTTCCAAACTTTGTTTCTCTCAAATTGGTTCAGCTCTTCCTGCATAGCTAATATCCAATCTAGATCCAATAAAGCTTCTTCCACTTTCTTAGGTTCCTCCTGAGATAGAAAACTACTATACAGACATTCATCTTGAGTAGCTTTTCTTGTTTGCACTTTAGATGATGCATCACCAATGATCAGTTCAAAGGGATGATTCTTGGTCCATTTCCTTTTAGGTGGAAGATGTGCTCTAGATGAGGTGGCCTCAGTATTGTCATGATGTGAGACAGAGTGTTGATTAGTTGAAACTCCCCCTGAGTTGTTGGTTCTTTGCAGGGAATTTGGAGTTCTATCAACTGATGATGTAAATCGATTATCCGTTGATGAACTATGATCAACGGATGCTTCATTTTGTACTTCAACGGATGATGCACTATGTCTTTCAACGGATACTGCATTGCCTCTATCAACGGGTGCATAATTTTGTGCATTATCCAAGGGCATATTTTGAATCCCTTTTGAAGTGTCATCTCCATCAATCTCCTCTTCACTATCATCACAATATATCTCAATGTTGTCAAATTTGAGTCTCTCATTGTGTCCCTCATCTGTTAGTCCATCAATCTTTTTATCATCAAACACAACATGCACAGATTCCATAACAATGTTGGTTCTTAGATTGTAGACCCTATAAGATTTTCCAGCTGAGTAACCAACAAATATCCCTTCATCAGCCTTTGCATCAAACTTCCCTTTATGGTCAGATTGATTCTTCAGTATAAAGCATTTACATCCAAAGACATGAAAAAAGTTTAGAGTTGGTTTTCTTCTCTTGAACAACTGATAAGGAGTCATGCCTTTAGCTTGATTGATCAAAGAAATATTCTGAGTGTAGCAGGCACAATTAACAGCTTCAGCCCAGAAATATGTTGGTAACTTTGATTCTTCAAGCATTGTTCTGGCAGCCTCAATCAAAGATCTGTTCTTTCTTTTAACTACCCCATTTTGCTGATGTGTTCTTGGAGCTGAGAACTCATGCATGATTCCATTTTCTTCACAGAACAGCCTTATTGACAAATTCTTGAACTCAGTTCCATTGTCACTCCTGATATTCCTAACCTTCAAGTCAGGATGATTATTGACTTGCCTGATGTGATTGATAATGATTTCACTTGCTTCATCCTTTGATCCAAGAAAATAGACCCATGAAAACTTTGAGAAATCATCTACAATCACTAAGCAATATCTTTTTCTTGCAATTGACAATACATTGACTGGTCCAAACAAATCCATATGCAGCAGCTGTAATGGTTCATCAATTGTTGTTTCAAGCTTCTTTTTGAATGATGCTTTCCTTTGTTTGCCTTTCTGACAAGCATCACACAAACCATCCCTTGAGAATTCAACTAGAGGAATTCCTCTAACTAAGTCCTTTTTGACTAGATCATTCATTGTCTTGAAATTCAAATGGGATAGCTTCTTGTGCCATAGCCAACTCTCAACTGAACTTGCTTTGCTGAAGAGACAAGTAATAGATTCTGCATCTGTAGAGTTGAAGTCAGCTAAGTACACATTCCCTTTTCTAACTCCAGTTAGAACCACTTTGTTGTCTTTCTTGCTGGTGACAACACAGGCTTCTGAATTGAAGGAAATTGTATTCCCTCTATCACATAGTTGACTGATACTTAGTAAGTTGTGCTTGAGACCATCAACTAATGCAACTTCATCAATGATGACATTCCTTGTTGAAATCAAGCCATATCCCATAGTAAACCCTTTGCTGTCATCTCCAAAGGTTATGCTAGGGTCAGCTCTCTCCTTAAACTCAGTGAGCAGGGAGAAATCTCCTGTCATGTGTCTTGAACAGCCACTGTCCAAGTACCATAGATTTCTTCTTTTTCCCTGCACATCATAAAATCAATCAAGTTGATTTTGGTACCCAAGTTTCCTTGGGTCCATTCCTGTTAGCCTTTCTCCTAGACTTCATTCCTCCTGCATCTTTAGACTTAGGTAACTTTGATTCAACCTTGATCTTAGATGTAGTTGGTTGAGGTGTAGGGTTAGTCACAGAATCATTTAGCACATTTGGAATTTGATAAGGCATGGATTGTGCAAGCATGTTATTCCACATTGGCATATTGTATGGCATTTGAGGCATACTAAATACAGCAAGATAAGGATTGTTAAAATATGGCATGTTTGCAAAATGTGCATAAGGATTCTGTTGAGACATAACAGGCATAGCATGCAGAGGTGATGCAGACATATTAGGCATGGAAGAGGGTACAGGTATGGGAGTTTTCTTAATAGATTTGCAATTAGCAGATAGATGATTAACACTACTACAATGCACACAGCTTTTTCTAGGAGCATACTTATCAGGTGTGTAATTGTTATGTTTGTTAACCCCTACCTTCCCATTTCTATTAGATTTCCTTTTAGTTTCCTTTTTATCCTCAACCACTTTGAGCCTATTCTTTAACTGTTCTAAGGTCATGTGCCATATATTCACCTTACTGAAATCTTTGGATGTGCTTGCTTCTCCTTTGACAAAGTTCTTGGAAGTTGAACCAAATTTTTTGTTGAGTTTCTTTAGATTTTCACTATTAGAAACATCTGCCTGTTTTAATTGAGGAACCTTCAACGGATGCTCCTTTTCTTCCTTCAACGGATAACTTTCATCATCCGTTGATTCCACATCCGTTGACAGCCCATCAATTAATTCCAGTTTCTTTTTGTTTTTATCCCAGGCAGTCTCACGGAATGATTCAATTCCTTGGACCTTGGAAATTTGAGCACTAACATCCCTAGATGTCTTCCAGGCTTTAATCACCTCTTGCTCTCTCTCTAATTGATTGGAAAGTATTTCTACTTTCTTAACAGATTCAGCTAGTTCATTTTCAACAGTTATACAATGTAGCTTAGTTTTCTCTAGGTCAATCAACTTATCTTCTAACACAGCATTTCTATTATTTAAAAACAGATTGTTCTCTTTAATCCTACTATTTTCTTTAGCAAGAGATTTAAGAGACACACGCAAATGATATAATTCAGTAGACATGTCATTAAAAGCATCATTGCACTCTTCTTTAGTAAGCTGTGTTAAATCAGTAGTGATTACCTGGTTGCTTGATGAACTAACTTCATTTTCCTCAGAATCAGCCATGAGAGCCAAGTTGACATATTCCACATCTTCATCCTCTTCTTCTCCATCAGCTGCCCAGTCTTTTTCTTGAGTAATGAAAGCCCTCTCCTTTTGCTTGAGCAGATCAAAATATTTCTTTTTGTAATTTACTTGGTCAAATTTCTTCTTTTCAGAAGTTGGCTTTCTGCACTCACTTGCAAAGTGTCCACTTATACCACAATTGAAACACTTGAACTTGGATTTGTCCACCATGTTCTTATGAGGTTTAGTGGCTCTAGTGTTTTTCCTAAATTTCATCTTTGCAAATCTCCTGGACAGAAATGCAAGATGCTCATCAATACCATCAGAGTCATCTTGGCTGGAGTTGTCTTCATTCTCAGCAACTAGCTCCTTACCCTTGCTTGATTCTGATTTGCTTGTGCCATCTTTGGAGTTTGATGTAGATCTCACAGTTTCTTGTCTGCATTCTTTCTCGTTTTCAGCTACCAAGGCAACTGAACCTCCTTTCTTTCTTCCCTTCTCCAATACCTCATCCTGTTCCAGCTCTAGTTCATAAGTCTTCAAGATTCCATATAATCTTTCAAGAGTGAAGTCCTTATAATCTTGAGAGTTTCTCAAAGAAACAGTCATGGGTTTCCATTCCTTTGGCAAGGATCTTAAAAATTTAAGATTTGAATCCTTCACCTGGTACACTCTACCATACAGCTTCAGTCCATTCAACAGCTTTTGGAATCTATTGAATGTGTCATTTAAAGATTCATTTTCTTCAAAATGAAAATACTCATACTGTTGAATGAGAAGCTGCATTTTGTTTTCTTTTACTTGTTCTGTACCTTCACACAGTAGCTGAACTGTGTCCCAAACCTCTTTGGCAGTTGTGCAATTTATCACATTATCAAACATATCCTTGTCAAGACCATTAAACAAAATGTTCATAGCCTTCTTATCCTTGTGGACTTCTTCTGTGTCTTTCATTGTCCATTCTGCTCTAGGTTTTGGAATGGATTGACCAACATCAATTATGGCCGTAGCAACTGTGGCTACTTTGTGGGGAATGTGAGGACCATTCTCAATGCAGTTTACATAACCTTCATCTTGGGAGAGTAGATGAAGGTGCATTTTCACCTTCCAATGGTGATAACTGTCTTTGTCAAGAACTGAGATTTTTACTCCAATATCCTTCTTACTCATCTTTGTTAGTTTCCAAGATCTTTAAACTCTTTGTGTGTCAAGAGCTTGCTCTGATACCAATTGTTATTCCTAGTGGACTAACAATGAGATTTACAGAAGGGGGGTTGAATGTAAATCTCAAAACTTTTTCAAGTTTTGAGCAGTTTTAAAGGCTTTGTGTTCAAGATAAACAAGTGTGTGAATTGCTTTAAGCTAATACAGACAGATATATATTCAAGCACTAATGTAAAGAACACAACAGACCTTAAAAACTTTTCTGGTGGATTGTTGTTCCACCAGAGATGGTATTTCAGAAAATCTGTGATTCAAGATGTTGATCACAGCTGCATCCTAGTACAAACTAGATAATTTTTCTCTCAAGATTTTTCTAAACAGCACTGGAAAAATTCTTATCTAATTACTAGCTGCTACTTGGTTTATATATCACCAAGTGTACAAGTGAAGACAAAGATAAAAATACAATAATAAAATAAGTTCTCCACTTGTTTCTTCTCCATATCACTCAAGTACTTTGTTGACTATTGCCTCTTTGTACTAGAGTAGAACGGCTGCTTTTTCTGATATTCCTGAAATTAGGCTTCCACATTTCAGTTATCTCTGTCAACCCATGTGCCTCTGTCTGCTGTTACAACTACCACTTATCAACTGCTA
This sequence comes from Apium graveolens, assembly GCF_009905375.1. Lineage (NCBI taxonomy): Eukaryota > Viridiplantae > Streptophyta > Magnoliopsida > Apiales > Apiaceae > Apium > Apium graveolens. Next base: position 293,100,957 of record NC_133651.1, read on the forward strand.
TTTAACAGAACATCCGTTGAAGCCTTCATCCGTTGATGGCTTTATCCGTTGATGTGTTAGCAGTTGAAGCTCTATCCGTTGAAGCTTTAGAGACATCCGTTGAAGCTTTGTTTCTTATCCGTTGAAGGTCTTTAAGACATCCGTTGATACCACTTCATTTATACAAAATTACAAGGCATGAAATATTTACAATTGGCCTTCCTATTTGCATATCTTCTAGTTGTCAACATGACTTATATTTTCTCTCAACTTCTAAGAATTATATCTTAAATACAGAGACTGAAATGTGCTACAACACTAGACTTATTTCTAAGTAAAGCTGCACCATCAACGGATAGCCAAAGTGGTCTTATCCGTTGAGGCTGCAAACACTAAACTTCTACTTAAGTGTTTTGTTAAACATATCATCAAACTAATGCACATATATTCCTAACAAATATAGCACTAATATTGTCACACATAATTGGAATTTTGTGTAACACTAGGCCATAATCCATTAACTAATTTTTAATCCAAAGCACCTGAGCACAGCAACTTCCAGCAGCTATATATTCAGCCTCAGCTGTGGAAGTTGACAAAGATTGTTATTTCTTACTATACCAGGATACAAGTCTTTGTCCAAGAAACTGACAACTTCCACTGGTATTCTTTCTGTCAACCCTGCATCTAGCAAAATATGTATCTGTGTATCCAACAGCTTCAAAACCCGGTCCCTTTGGATACCATAATCCCAAGTTTAGAGTCCCTTTTAAGTATCTGATAATTCTCTTCACAGCCATCAAATGTGATTATTTTGGATTGGCTTGAAATCTTGCACACAGATATGTTGCAAATATAATATCTGGTCTACTAGTAGTTAAATACAGCAAAGATCCGATCATTCTTCTATAACCTGAAATGTCTACACTTTTTCCTTTCTTATCTTCATCCAACTTAGTAGCTGTAGACATAGGTGTAGATGCAGGTGAACAATCAACCATGCCAAACTTCTTCAATAAATCCTTGACATACTTAGTTTGGCTAATGAAGATCCCATCATTTCTTTGACTGACTTGAAGTCCAAGAAAGTAACTTAGTTCTCCAATCATACTCATTTTATATTCACTCTGCATAAGCTTTGAGAATCTTTGACATGACTTTTCATTAGTATAATCAAAGATAATATCATCCACATATATCTGAACTAGGATCTTATCATGACCATGCTGCTTGTAGAAGAGAGTCTTGTCAATTGTACCTCTAGGGAATCCATGTTTAAGCAAGATTCTGACAGTGTGCCACACCAAGCTCTAAGTGCTTTCTTTAGTCCATAGAGAGCCTTGAGTAATTTGTATACAAAATCTGGAAATTCTGGATCTTCAAAGTCAGGTGGCTATTGCACATAAACTTCTTCTTCCAACTCACCATTAAGGAAAGAACTCTTAACATCCTTTTAATACACCTTGAAATTTAAATGTGCAGCAAATACAAGAAAGATCCTTATTGCTTCAAGTCTTGTAACTGGAAAAAAAGTTTCATCATAATCAATTCCTTCTTCCTGTGAGTAGCTTTTTGCAACCAACCTTGCTTTGTTTTTTGTAACAATTCCATTTTCATCCATTTTGTTCCTGAACACCCATTTTGTTCCAATTACAATTCTATTCTTTGGTGTAAGAACTAACTCCAAAACTTTGTTTCTTTCAAATTGATTTAGCTCCTCTTGTATAGCAGATATCCAATCAGGATCAAGAGAGCCTCATCAGTTTTCTTAGGCACAACTTGTCAAAGAAAACAGGCATGAAGACATTCATTTGCAGTTGCACTTCTAGTCCTTACTCCAACAGTTGGGTTACCAAAAATTATTTCTCTTGTATGGCTCTTATCCCGTTTTCTGATGTGAGTTTGTTGACTTGAGTTTTCTACATTTTCTTCACCACTGGCATGACTAGCAGAATCTTCTCCTCTTTCTCCCCCTGAGTTTGTGCTATCAAATTCAGGTGTTTGAGATGAGCTTCCATTCCCATGATTCACTTCTTCGGTTGTCTCTTCATCCATTTTGTGATTTGTGTTGACTTCAGCTTCATCTTCAGAATCACTATCAATGTTGAGATTTTTAAATTTCAGGGTCTTATCTTTATTTTCATCAAGGCATTCCAAGCCTAGACACTTTTTATCATCAAAAGTTACATTTGTGCTTTCCATAATTTTGTTTTATTCAAGCACATAGACTTTAAAGGCATTTCTCTCCAATGAATATCCCAGAAAAATTACTTTAAAAACTTTAGAGTCAAATTTTCCCACATATTCAGAGTTGTCTTTCATAACATAACATTTACTTCCAAACACATGAAGATGTTTCACGGTAGGCTTCCTTTTAGATAAGATTGATTAGGCTGATTTGCCATAATTTTTGTTGATGAGATGTCTATTTTGAGTATAGCATGCAGTGTTGACAGCTTCTTCCCAAAAACTTGTTGGCAGTTTGGCATCTTGCAGCATTGTTCTAACAGCCTCCACTAATATTCTATTTTTCCTTTCAACAACACCATTCTGTTGAGGTGTCCTAGCTGTTGAGAATTCTTGAACAATACCCTTTTCTTTGCAGAATTCAGTTAAGGTTGCATTTATGAATTATGTGCTATTGTCACTCCTCAATCTTTTCACACAATTCTGATCTTCAGCCTACTCCTCAATCTTCTTGATGTGTTCAATTATGATGTGTGGAGTTTCATCTTTAGAATGCATAAATTCTACCCATATGTATCTTGAGTAGTCATCCACCATCACAAGTGCATATTTCATTATAGAAATTGATAAGACAATAACTTGTCCAAATAAGTCCATTTGAATAAGTTGCAGAGGTGCACTTATAGAATTCATAGTTTTACTCTTGTAACTTGATTTCTTCATTTTTCCTTTTTGACAAGCCTCATAGACATAATTCTGAGCAAACTCCAGATTTGGCATATCTCTCACTAACTCTTTTTTTACTAGAGTATTGATTGCTTTAAATTCAAGTGTGAGAGCGTTTTATGCCACAACTTTCTTTGTTCTTCAGATGCCTGGGTGTAGAAGCAACAGATTCCATCCTCATTTGCTGAGTACAAGTCTGCAACAAATAAGTTTCCTTTTCTTACTCCTTTCAGAGAAACTTCATTAGTCTTTCTGCTGATGATTAAGCATTCTCCTTTGTCAAATTTAACATTAAATCTTTTATTAGTGTATTGACTAGCACTTAGGAGATTTACTTCCAAACCAGCAACCAATGCTACATCTTTAATGACAACATTTCCAGAAATCAATTTATCATATCCCATTGTGAAACCTTTGTTGTTGTCTCCAAAAGTCACTAATAGGCCATCCATTTCTTCAAATTGTGATAGCAGGGCCATATCATATATCATATTTCATGAGCATCCACTGTTTATGATCCATATGAATTTCCTCACTTTTCCCTGCACACAATAAGGATTAAATGTTTGTAGATACCCAAGCATGTTGGGTACTTTTTTCTTGTTAACAGAATGTGCATAATTAGAATGAGTTGATTCAGAAAGAATGGTGTTCATTGCTTGATTTGTATGTTCCTTTTTGGTTGTAAACCCAATATTGATTTCTTTGAGGTCTACTCTTAGATTGTGGCAACTTGTCATTACTTTCATGTTGCAAGGAATGCAATCAAAATTATCACAGAAGGAATAGGGATCTTCAGTCTTTGCTGCACCATACTTGCATGCTCCCAATCTTGGCTCACTAACAACCTTTTTACAAAGGTGAGTTAGGTGATTTGTAGAGCCATATTTTTGATATTGTTTTCTAGGAGCATCTGCAACAAATGCAAAGTTATTGCTTTTGTTTATCCCAATCTTTCCATTTCTATTATTCTTCTTCTTTCTTGCATTCTCAGTTTTAACTTCCTTGATTGGCTTCTAGGGGATTCAATTAACCATGGGCTTCTTCTCATCTTTAGAAGTTGGAGTTATTTCTGTACATTTATTTTCATTGTCTTTATCAGCAATTTCTTGCTTTATGATAGACTCTTCTTCACTGAAATTTACCTCACATACTTTGAACATAGGTGTACCAACCTTTCTTAGCATAGCTGGGACATCTTCACTTATAGTTGTTTTTCCCTTATCACCTTCAACTTTCTTGTTGTTGTTCAATGCATCATAATCCAAGCCAATAGCTATGTTAGCAGATGCCTTGTTCTTCTCATGGTACTGACCAACTGAAACGCATATGTTATAGCCTATTTATTTATTCGAGGATTTAACTCAACTCAAATAAGAATGTAACAAGTAAATAGTGGATCTACCGTCAAAGAGATCTCTCAAAGTAACATTTGTCAAAAGATTCAGAAACAAGGTTCATCTACAGACTTGAGGAATCACTGGAAGAAGTTCAAGAAATTGATCAAGCCTCAGTGATATAAATCAAGGTTGTGGATTTAATCAAGTGACAGAGATCTCGTCAAGATATCAGAGAATTACAGGGATTTAATCTGAAGAAAATCAAGTTATCAAAGTCAAGACATGAAGAAACGTCACGAAAGTTAGTCACTCATGAACCAGACAGTACATCGAGTGTCAACATTGAAGTGGTGGAATTGATTCATTATTGACAGTGATTATCAGAAGATTTTCAGAAGAATGGTTGCAGTTCAAGAGTAGTATTAATTCTCTATTAATTAATTAAGTCATATAATTTAATTAAGAAAATAAATTAAATCTGCAAAGATTAATTTATTGATTAATTGAATTAGTTGATTAATTAAATCTGAATTAATATTAAGAATTTTCTGAATTATAATTGAATTAAAATCAGTTTTAATTCAACAAGACAATTATTTGAACTGGTATGACAATCAATTGTCATACCGAAAGTCATATCAGTTCATTCAATAGTCTTGCCGAAAGTCATACTAGTTCATTCGATTGTCATACCGAAAGTTCTACTAGAAGGAGGATTGTCTTGCTAGTTCAATCAGATTGTCATGCTAGTACAACATATAGTCATACCGATTGTCTTCCTAGTACAAGTGATTGTCATGCCGATTGTCATGCCTGTTCATTTCAGTTCTGTTGATTAAAACTTAAAGACAGAAGCAGCAAACAATCATCAATACACAGAACAGACTTCAACCAACCAAGAAAAAAAGAAAAGCAGAGCAGAAAACATTTCATCCTTCAACTGCAAATTCAAGATCAACAATTTATAGTTAGTAAAGTTAAATCCAAACCACTGGAAATCATTATCTTGTTCTTGTGTAACTATCTAGCGGATCATAATCCCTAGAACTTAATCTCAAATTACGTTTAGCATTTGAATCTTTTTATTGCAAAAATAGAAAAAGTTCATGTCGAATTTATTCTAGATTTGTGATAATTATGAGATTAATTTCTTGTAATCGATACCGTTGTTGTAACACCTTTCAAGTTTAATAATATTTTATTTAACTTGAATTTTTTTTCAATTTTTTATTCCGCATTAAACTCAATTTTTCGGTATTGTTTGTATTCAACCCCCCCTTCTACAAACACATTGGGACCTAACAATTGGTATCAGAGCCTTCTGATTAACGAACAAATCAAGATCTTAGACTTTTGTGATTTTTCAACTCCTTGAAATTTTATTCATTCAAAAATTCTTAATGACTTCACAAAAAGTTGGAACCGTTAAAATTCCACTATTTGATAAAGAAAATTATATCATGTGGGAGAAGAAGATGCTCTTGTTTTTACAAGTTGCAAATCCCAAATATCTGAACTTGTTAAAGAAGGGTCCAAAAACTCCAATGGTTATTGAACCAGAGGTGATAGAAGATGATGTTGTAATTACCAAAGCTAGAACCTATGCAAAAGAGCCTGAGGAGTTTACTCCTGCTGAAAAGGAAGGAGCCTTCTTGGATGCCAGCCTTCAATTAATTTTAGCTGATTCCCTTGATCCCTTGATGAACAGACATGTGATGAACTGTAAAAATTCCAAACACATCTGTGAAACTATTGAGGTGATCAATGAAGGCACAAAGGACGTTAGGGAGAACAAGTTAGAGATCCTAACCTCTGAGTATGAACATTTTAAATCCAATCCAGGAGAAGGAATTACTGAAGTGTTTGAGAGGTATAATGCATTAATCAACAACCTGAATATAAATGGAAAATATTATTCAATCAGGGAGGTCAACAAAAAGTTCCTTTTAACACTGCCAACTCATCTTGAATATAGAATCACTGCCATAAGAGAAGCTAGAGATCTGAGTGAGATTTCTTTGGATAGACTCTATGGTGTGTTAAAAACTTATGAGTTGGAGCAGATTCAGCAGAAGGAAGTCTACGGGAAAGATAGAGTGGTCAACACATCTACTGCTCTAGTAGCTGAAGGTCAACAACAACAACAACAATCTCAACACTCAGAGAGAATGGTAAAGTATTCCAAGGCTGAGAAAAATGTATTAGTAGCAGAATATGATCCTCCTACTACAAATCAATCAGGTGATGATTTTTACTCCTTGAAAGAGCTGGAGCAATTGGAAGATGAGTCAATGGCCCAAATTGTCAAGAGATTCTCCAATGTCAGATTCAAGAGAAATCCCAAGTTCAAGTACAAGTCCAACTACAACAGATTCCAGACAGGTGGATCTTCATCCTCTAACACCAGTAGTGGTGGATACAAAACATGGATGGTTGATCGGAGCACCACTAGATGCTATAACTGTAATGAGTTGGGACACTTTGCCACAGAATGCAGGAATCCAAAGCAAGTAAGGAAGAACTCTTATGATTCAAATCAGAAGAGTAACTCTGAAAGGGCTTATCTGGCAAAGGGAAGAAGCTGTGATGATACTGATAGTGAAGATGAAGAAGAAGGAAATCTTGCTCTTATGCTATTGATGGAAAAGCTTCATCGTCAAGAAAAGAGGTAAAATTTACTGATCCTGAATTAGTTTATCATCTAGGAGGTTCCTTAGATTGTGCTCGTCGTGATAATGAACTGTTAAGTCAACAGATCAAAGACCTTGAGAAAGAGGTCAATGAATTAAGACTTGTGCACATTAATCAAGACAAGTTAAAAGAACAAGTATCTTTTCTAGAGAATAGAGTTAACTGTTATAGACAACTCGAAACTATTCTCAAAGACAAGATCACCGGTCTTGAGACTAAGGTTAAAGCCTACTTCAATTCTTGTTTGAAGGCTAAAGAGTTCTACAGTAAGCAAGTTGTTAATCAAACATCTGGAATAGGTTATGATTACAATGCTGCAATTGGAGAATTAGGCATAAACTCTCCTCCTCATGTCTGTGCTAAAGGTAGGGAAGTACCACATGTGCTTAAGGGTGTTGATAAACCCCTCTATAAAGCATCAATTGCTGAACCATTTGATGCGACCTCCTCTATTATTCAAGAAGAAATACGTGTTGAAGATCATGTTAATGAGAAGGTTGTTTCCAAGTCAAGTGTGTCGTAAGTTTCAGTCAAAGTTGTGAAAGCAACTGAGACTAACTCAGACACACATGAGTTGGATAACAAAAATGCCATGTAACAAGTAAATAGTGGATCTACCGTCAAAGAGATATCTCAAAGTAACATCTGTCAAAGGATTTAGAAACAAGGTTCATCTACAGACTTGAGGAATTACTTCACTGGAAGAAGTTCAAGAAATTGATCAAGCCTCAGTGATATAAATCAAGGTTGTGGATTTAATCAAGTGACAGAGATCTCGTCAGGGTATCAGAGAATTACAGGGATTTAATTTGAAGAAAATCAAGTTATCAAAGTCAAGACATGAAGAAACGTTACGAAAGTTAGTCACTCATGAACCAGACAGTACATCGAGTGTCAACATTGAAGTGGTAGAATTGATTCATAATTGACAGTGATTATCAAAAGATTTTCAGAAGAATGGTTGCAGTTCAAGAGTAGTATTAATTCTCTATTAATTAATTAAGTCATATAATTTAATTAAGAAAACTAAATCTGCAAAGATTAATTTATTGATTAATTGAATTAATTGATTAATTAATTATAAATTAATATTAAGAATTTTCTGAATTATAATTGAATTAAATCAGTTTTAATTCAGCAAGACAATTATTTGAACTGGTATGACAATCAATTGTCATACCGAAAGTCATACCAGTTCATTCAATAGTCTTGCCGAAAGTCATACTAGTTCATTCGATTGTCATACCGAAAGTTCTACTAGAAGGAAGATTGTCTTGCTAGTTCAATCAGATTGTCATGCTAGTACAACAGATAGTCATACTGATTGTCTTCCTAGTACAAGTAATTGTCATGCCGATTGTCATGCATGTTCATTTCAGTTCTGTTGATTAAAACTTAAAGACAGAAGCAGCAGACAATCATCAATACACAAAACAGACTTCAACCAACCAAGAAAAAAGAAAAGCAGAGCAGAAAATATTTCATCCTTCAACTGCAAATTCAAGATCAACAATTTCTAGTTAGTAAAGTTAAATCCAAACCACTAGAAATCATTATCTTGTTCTTGTGTAACTATCTAGTGGATCATAATCCCTAGAACTTAATCTCAAATTAAGTTTAGCATTTGAATCTTTTTATTGCAAAAATAGAAAAAGTTCATGTTGAATTTATTCTAGATTTGTGATAATTAATTTGAGATTAATTCCTTATAATCGATACCGTTGTTGTAACACCTTTCAAGTTTAATAATATTTTATTTAACTTGAATTTTGTTTCAATTTTTTATTCCGCACTAAATTCGATTATTCGATATTGTTTGTATTCAACCCCCCTTCTACAAACACATTGGGACCTAACACCAACTAACTGAGATGCAATTATGAATTATTTCAGTTTAACTTCATTCTTCTCTAACTTCTCCCTCAACACAGCTTTTATCTCAATAACACACTTTAGCATGTTCTTTAGATATTCATTCTCTTGCTTGACAGTTTCAAGCTCAACAAGCTAGAGTTCTAGATCTTGTTTCTCAATCTCAAGCTTCTCATTAGCTTTTGATAGCCTACTGACCTCTTCAGTAGCTGCTACCAAACTAGTATGGATGTGGAATATTTCCATGCTCATCTTTTCAACAGTCTCCTTATATTGACTATCATTTAAATCAATAGTAATAAGAGTTGGTACCTTTATTTTTGATGAAGATGACTCTCCTTTCTCCAAGGCCATGAGTGCATAGTTTCCAAATTCCTCATCTTTATCATTTTCAGAATCATCCCAACTCTTTCCTTCTGCAATATAAACATTACCCTGTTGCTTTCTTAGGAAAAACTTCATACTTTTCTTCCAATTCAAGATAAGCCTTGTCCTTTTTTACTTTCTTTGACTTTCTGCATTCTGTGGCAAAATGGCCCAATTCATCACAATTGAAATATCTAATTTTTGATCTGTCAACAGATCCAGTTTTGTAGGCACTTTTTCCACCAGAGTTGTATTGTGCTTTTCCTTTCCAACTGTTGTCCTTGTTGGATGTTTGTCCTTTATTTTTGAAGAACTTTGGATTCTTTACTCTAATATTAGAGAATTTTCTTGCTAAGTAAGCCATGGATTGATCTAACGCATCTAGTGCATCTAAGGTGTAGAATTCATCCTCTTCAAGTTCAAGAATAACCTGCTTATGTGGTTCCTTGTTCTTTTGTTCATTGCTTGAAATAACTGGAGTTTGGATTTCTTGTTCATCATCAGATGACTGGCTGTCATTAACCACTAGAGCACTTGATCCATCCATAATGTTCCCTTGACCATCTCTCAAAGACTTTCTTTGAATCATTTCCAGTTCATAGGTTTTCAAGATAACATATAAAACTTTCAATGTCATTCTGCTCAAGTCTCTTCCTTCTCTTATAGATAAGATCTTCTGTTCTAAATGGTCAGGTAGGGTGAGCATTAACTTCAGGTTAACCTCCTCAGCTTCATAGTATTTGTCATGATGATGCAAGTCATTAATCAGCTTATTGAAATTTTTAAAAACATCAGTTATACTCTCCTTTGGTTTAGCCATAAAACCCTCATACTGAAATACCAAAATTCTCCTTTGGTTTGACCTAACTTCCTCTGTTCTATCACATAAAATCTCTATCTTTTCTCAGATTTGTTTGGTTGTGTCACAGTTGATAAAGTTATTGTACATTACATTGTCAAGTGACTCTATTAAAATCAACTGCAAGCCACTATTCAGGGAGACTTTCTTCTTTTCAGGTTCACCGTACTTTGAGGGATCTTTAGGAGCATAATGAGCTGGTATGACCATTTCTCCATTTGTAGATTCCTCAACTCTTTCCATGGGGTGAAAGGGCCATTCTTGAGAATCTGAACATATAATGGGTTGGCCATCTTTATAAACAACAACATTTTTTTCCATAATGTGTAGTTAGATCTGTCAAAGACAGGAATCTTGTTACAACTTATCTTCTGTGTATTCATTCTTCCAAGATCTTTAATCTGTTTGCTTTCATATTTTTCTCTGATACCACTTGAGGTAAGAATACAACAAAAGGGGGGTGGTTGAATGTGTTTTGGATATTTTTAAGGCTTTTTGAATGTTTGTTTGTTGGTGAACAAAGCAGATAAGAAATGCAGCAATATTATGTTAACTGGAAATTAATAGTGCACACCATATTTCAAAACTCACTTAATTTTGTATTATTATAAAGCTAGCATTTTGCTACAAATCCCGGGTTCTTTGTAAGTAAAGAACTCAGTTTCTTCCTTGAGAGAGTTACAAGAAATTTTAGATCTGTTTGATACTCTTTTATAAAATAAAGGACCAGTGTTTACTTTATAGATTAGTAAATACAGGTTTACACAGCATGCAATGGAATGTAATAAACCCTACTTTAAATTATCTCTAAAGCTTTCCATTTCTGGCTTAGTGTATCCTTGCAAATCCTGTGAATCTGTGATTTTCCTTTGTAAGTTAATCTTGGCCTTTGATCTTGTACTCTTTAAGATGCTTTTGTAGATTTTTCAATCTAAGTGATTAGATCGTTTGTTGATTGATAATCTTAAATATTTAACTTGTCTGCATTCCGTACTTGAGCTTCATATCGAGATTCCAGTTTGATCTATAGAGAACTGACATCTCGATAGGTATAATGGCTTATCGAGATCTCTTAATTCTCTATAAGTGTTTTGCCTTGTCGAGGTCTCTGAGTTCTCGAGGTAACTTTGACTTGTCGAGGTCTCTAAGTTCTCGAGATAACTTTGATTTGTCGAGGTCTCCAAAACTCTACATGTAGAAATGACTTGTCGATATCTCTGAGATCTCAATAGGTATATTAACTTATCGATATCTCTGAGATCTCTAATGAAATATTTGACTTGTCGATATCTCCAATCTTCATGTATTCATTTGAACTTGTCGATATCTCCGAGTTCTCTATATGCAAGGTGACATGTTGATATCTTCAATCTTCAAATCATCATTTGACTTGTCGATATCTCTGGGACTTCTCGATAGGCCAATTTGGACTTCTCGATAAGTCATTCTATAGTTCTCGAATTACTTCTCTATATGACTTGATCTGTGACTTGTAGATATTTGTGACTTAGAATATTTTTCCTAAAAAAGATTTATTCAACTCCAAACTTCTTCACACTTTCTATGAGGCATGATCTTCTTGATCTTCTTCCAGAGTTTATTCTTGGGCTTGAGACTATTTACAGAAAAATACTACAGTCTAATCTTTGACATTTTTACAGACTTAAATAATACAGCACATAATACAAATTTAGATTATCATACAACTAATTCTTAGGGCTGTCAATTTGACTTAGTCTTGTTATTGTACATGCATGTCTTGCACAACACTCAGTAACACAACTTTACTAGATAATATGTTATCAAATATATAGTTGGGCCATTCCATAGGTCAGGTTACCCATATGTACATCATCTAGGTCAGATTGTGCTTCAGCTCGGTCCCAGTTCTCCTGCTCATATATTTTTATTCTTACCTGCAACACAAGGAAACTATGAGCTACATCGCTCAGTAAATAAAGTAACAGAAATTAAATAATACACATATGCAACTCAACATGTACTTGAATGCATTTCCTTTTATCCTTATTCTTTATTAGTCTCAAAGACATTTCTCTAGTACACAATGTTCGATTAGACATTGCCTGCAGGGCTTGCTTATCACATTATACAATATCCCATGGGAAACCTCCTCGGGTGCCCTAACCAACAGAGTGGCTCATTGCATACCTTATTCCATCGTTGCCTTCTCGGGCTCAAGACCTAAGGCGGCCTTGCTCTGGGGCATCTTATCACTTAAATCTTATATCACATAGATCTTAACAAAATGGAGGAGGCAATTTCAATTCATATTTAATAATCGAACCTGGCCTGCCCATATCGGGCTACCCTTACGATCCTACAAAAGGCTTGAGCCTACACAAGACTTGTTATAACTCATCTTCTCGAAACAGTGGCACAATCCAACATCAACCTACACCTTTAATTGTAACTTATTCAATTTTATATTTAGCAACACATGCTAACTCAATATAACAACGCATGATATCCAAATTAACGTAACATCCACATAATCACAACATAGCAACTCATATCGACTATCACCAAGTGGAGCAGATAGAAATTCAAAACACCTTCACATAACTCAATTAATCTTGTGTTGCAGTTGAGTACTTTACTTACCTTGTTAACAAGACTTTCAGATTTTAACCGCAACAACTTCCGTTCAATATTCTTTACGATTACCTCAGAGTAATAGCTTAGAGCTTAACTTTGATTTCCTACTTGTTACGGGCTTCGATTCGACTACTTGCACGCTAAAATCGGAGTTCGATACCGTCTTCGAATCCTTGTTTGATTATGAAGAACACTATGAATACATGTATTTTCTATGGGTAATTATAAGATTTTACTGTTTGTTTTTTTCTCAACAAAGTACTGTAAAGGCTATTTAAAGTTACGAAAAGATAAGATAGGATTGCACGTACTAATAAAAGATAAGATAAGATTGCACGTACTACGAAAAAAATAGATAGAATTGCACGTACTACGAAAAGATAAGATAGGATTGCACGTACTGCGAAAAGATAAGATATTATTTTAATCAAAATATCTCGTATATCAAAAACATCTAGTTTATCGGTTTACCGAAACGAAAATAATATCGTAAAATTTGTACAGGAAACCGTATGGGTAAAACCGTACTCCAGATTGAAAAGTCTAAATACGGAAAATGCTCGAAATAATCAAATTAAGATAGAAATGAGTTTTCCCGAAACTTCCGGGTGGTGAAAACGTAAGAACCGTTGAAGTTGGATGATTCCCGATTATTCAAAATAATTAATATCTAATTTGAAAAATAAGTATTTAAATCTATAAATCGTTTTTAAAATCATATAAATTGCTAGAAAAATATCAAAATTATCTATATTTTATTTTAGATATGTAAGAATTAATATTCGCAAATTTTATCGCATGTAAACATCAAACACAAATGTTAAGTAATATAATTAGAATATTTATTCCATTCATTTCATATAATATTTATTTTTTTACGTTGGGATGTTAAAGATTGATTCCTAATATTTAAAAAAAAATCGAAAATAGTAAATCGCAATAAAAATTAAAAAAAAACTAATATTTTTGATAATTTCAAAAAATTAAATTAGCCACGTTCAATTTTCATTCGACAGCTTCAATTTTCACCGACAAACCGGACGATTTACACAAATCTTTGATTATCAGAACCCTGCAGTTACCTCTCTTTTTCATTTCTAAATCCACCTACACACACATACATACGAATAATACTCCAAGAATGGTCATTTCTTGTTCTTGTTAGCTTTCTTTATATGCCAATCTTTTCAAATGGGTGCTCTTGAAATCAACCCCAAAAAGCGTGATTTGAATCACAACTTAAATTCATCACTTTTTAGTGAGACCCATGTTGTTAAAAAGCCTAGATTTGAGCCAAACACTCCTCAATTGGGCCATGATAGAGGTGTTTTTGTGAAAAGTACTGTTTCTAGGGTTCTTGAATACCCTGAGAAATTAACCCGGTTCAAGAGACCGGTTCATGCTCCTTGTAGATGTAATAAAGTTAAGTTCTTGAAGGGTAATACTGGGTTTTCTTTGAATAATTATATGGTTGCAAAGAAAGAAGCTTTTAGTACTTTAAGGTTTTGTGGGAAAAAAGGTAAAGATGTTGTTGATGATGTTGAGGTGATAGATACAGATGATTGTAAGGCTAAAGAAGTTTTTGATGTTGATGGTGTTGAAAGGGGGAAGGGGAAGTTGAGTGGAATGGATAGGGGTGTTGAGGAGGTGAATTGTCAGCCGTCGTGTTCGTCAGTGGTTTCGGAGGATTTGGTTGCTGGGAATTTGAGGGTGGAGGGTGGAGAGAAGGGTTTGGAGATTGTGGAGAGGAGGGAGGAGGTGGATGGATTTGATGGACCTTTACATGAAAAATTGAAGAAGTCAGTTGAGAAGAGAAATGAGAAGCTTGGATTTTTGGGTTTTATGATTGAGTTTTGTAATAAGAAGTTGTCGGCATTCCAATTGCTCCGATATGTGAAGAAACCAGCCAAGGTTGTTTTGTTTGATCTGTCTTTTTTTGAAGTGATTATTGCACTTGTTTGTTTTGTAATAATGTTTACATGTGATATTTTAGGATGTGGATAGAATGCTTTTTGTACCTCTTACTGATGATGAAGAGAATGAAGTTACAGCTTCCTTTTCGAATGCTAAGAGGTAAAACTAAGTGTACTGCATCTATTTCTCATTGTATTACTGCGAGGGTGTTTTGGCATTGTAATATCACTGAGTCTCCATTTGCAGGAGGAAGGTCTTGGTCACTCATCAGGAGTCTAATATCGAGATCACTGGAGAGATGCTCCAGTGTTTGAGACCAGGTGCATGGTTAAATGACGAGGTGATTACCTTGGCTTATTCCCTGTTATGCGAATATAAAAGCAAGCTTATTAAATGAATAGATAACAGAAGATGATTATTTTCCTAATTTTCTAGGTTATTAATCTGTATCTTGTGTTGCTGAAAGAGAGGGAACAGAGGGATCCCCAAAAGTTTCTGAAATGCCATTTCTTTAACACATTCTTTTACAAGAAGGTTTGATCATTTATCTCGTATTCTGTTACTTTTATCTTTTGCCTGTTACTTTTAATTTTTATTCCTCCAAACTCCTCCTTCCAAAGTAAATTATTAAAATTTAACCTGTAAATCCTAAATATATATTATGGAGTAAAAAAGCTTTTTAGCATGCACCCATGGTTATATCCTCTGTAGAAGTTTGTTGGAGAAACACCATGAGAATTTTACACACAAATTTTGTGCTCATTTTTTTTTGGATTTGTTTTAACTTGTTTTCTTCATATTTTTTTAACGTGCTTTAACCCAATTGTACTGGTAACAAAGCTAGTGGCTTTGGCTGAAACTGAGTCCCGTATATTGACATCAAATAGACAAGTCAAGATGTAATGAAAATTATAGTATTATACAATAATCAATATTGTATAAAGAATCAGAGAAGTAGAATAAATGCATGAATGCTATGTTGGAAAATAAATATTTACGACCTAAAGTCTAGGGTATAATCCATGTTACCATAAAGAATTAGTTTTAAAATATGAAGATATATAAGGTGAAGTGGAAATGTGGAATCTATCTATTAAAGGTGTTAGGAATTAGAACTTGTACCTTTCCACCACAAAAAAAATGTATTTTTCTCGATTTGAGAGCAACCTTATTATTTTTTAGGATATGCATATAAGAATAGAAAAATACACATATACAAATCTAATAATGTTACTTCAGTTAGTATCACTGTACTTCTGCGCAGGACATTATGTCAGTGATATTAGAAGTTTGTAACTTATCTAAAAAATAATATGGTCTTGCCTGGTACTGCTACCAGCAATTGCTGAATAAGAAAATTGTTCTCTGTAATTGGGGTATTGCTCTCTTATTTTTCCAATATGTTCTCTGTTAATTGGGGTATTGCTCTCTTATTTTTCCAATATGTTCTCTGTTACTATATAGATCAGAGCTTGAAATGGTAGTGCTCTTTATGGGGATCACTACTTGCTTTTATGAAGGGCTAACTGGTCACTTCTAACAATAATGTTGTCAAGAAATGTAGATAATAAAGTTTCTAAAACCTTTATTTAGTATTGCAAGTATTCAAAAGACTTCCGTATTGAAATTGTGTCTAAATGTGAAATGTGTGGTTTAAATGTTTTTTATATTTGGCACTTTGCATTATGGGAGAAGCATATGGAAGATTGCAAGGTGAACAATCAGTAATCACAAGGTTATTCAATATTCCTTTGTATTTGTTATTCTGCAGTTAATAGGTGGGAGGGGTGGCTACGATTACAAATCAGTTAGAAGATGGACTACACAAAGGAAGTTGGGATACTGCCTTTTTGAGTGTGACAAAGTAAGTCTTGTGACTTTTATTATGTGATTTGTTGTATGTGATGTTCACTGGTATGTTTTCATTTTTCAGAATATTTTTTTTAATGTCCAGATATTTATCCCCATTCACAAAGAAATACATTGGTGCTTAGCCGTTATCAACAAGAAAGATGAAAAGTTCCAGTATCTTGATTCACTAAGAGGAAGAGACAAGCAAGTGATGAAAGTGCTGGTATGTAGAGTGGGCTTGCTTCCTTTTTCTTTGGATTGCTGTCATAATTGAGATGCACCAAGTCCAATCAAGATTTGGGCAAGCATTGCTAGTCATAAATAGGAAAGCTAAACTCTTTATTGCAGAATCTTTCATTTTTTCTTTTATGGGATGTTTTTTTTGTCATTTATATATACGAGAGGAGGACGAAAGGCTAACATGATGTAATGAGAATAGATGGATTTAATTGAATATTTTAGAATTTCAGTTTTCGCTTGATAGGGGGCAGATGTTTAGATAGAAATATATCTCATAGAGGGCATGTTGGTACAACTGTTAATTTAGTTAATATTGGAGAGTTCAAGTTTTAGTAAGTTATTTTCTTCTACTTTGCCTTCTCCCTTCCCTAAAAATTGTCTTTAGTGTGCATTCATACTTTTGTCATCGTTGAAATTCAGGCTAGATATTTCGTTGATGAGGTGAAGGACAAGAGTGGAAAAGAAATTGATGTTAGTTCTTGGAAGCAAGAATTTGTGGAGGACCTTCCTGAGCAGCAGAATGGGTATGTTGCTTTTCAACTTACCATATTTTAGATATCGTTTATTGCTCAGTGTGAAGCTAATTGTATGTGTTAAGATGCTTTGTCTTATCGTTTTCCTTTTCCATGTCTGGTTTAATATAATTTTTTTGGGTGGAGAACAAATTTTTTATATGAATGCATTGCTGTGATTGTTCCTAAATAGGTACGACTGTGGTGTGTTCATGATTAAATATTCAGATTTCTATAGCAAAGATGTGGGACTCTGTTTTAATCAGGTACGCTGAGTGATATCGCCTTTATATGTGTGCTCCTTCCATTTTTAGGTCAGTGCTTCTTTATTATGTTCAATGCTGTTTAAATTGTAATCAGTTAATTGTGGTTTAAAATGTTGACTATATTTAACTTTTTATTAAGCATTGGAGTCCTAGGTACGAGGTCCTGTCCCTGTTTAGAAAACATAATATATTGGAAACATAAGGAGATATAGTGGCCTCGAGTGGGGCGAGGTAGGCTTTAGTGTAATTTGCCAACTTGTTACCGAAATCGGTCCCAACCAATATAGGCTAATTCGGTATTGATCGATAAAGGTGTTAGGTGATTAAAAGGTCTCTGGACATTTCAGTTATGCCAGAAAATATCCTGCCCTATATTGCAGGTATCTCTAGAAATTGCTGTAAATTAGTAGTCCAATCAGGGCTATGATGTTCACTAGGTTTGGGGCTGTAGGAACTCCTTACTGATTCTGCAGGCTTGTTTGTATTGTGGATACCTTTATGTTTAAGGCCACAACCTTTACTGATTACATGCCCCATTAATATTAGTCTTTGTTCTTGCTCTTCGTCAACCTTCACTTTGTCCTGTTAGAAAAGTCGGTGGAAGACTAGTTGTTTCTGATTGAATGAAACATCATCATTTGTTCGTCTCAACTCCTTCCCATCTTGACAACATTCCGGCCTGAATTCTTGTGTGCCGGATTGTGATGGCTTAATGAACTCGTCCTTTTCGTTTTTTTGTTTCTTTTGAACTGGGGTTCCCTGAATATTGTTTTTTATTGCAGGAGCACATGCCATATTTTCGACGGAGAACTGCCAAAGAGATTTTGCGATTAAAAGCTGACTGAGTTTTCTATGGGGAATTGCCAAAGAGATTTTGAAATTAAAAGCTAACTGAACATGTAATGTTAACTAACCATATTTTGCTTATGCTCCCAGCAATCGGGTTCTGTTCATGTCATGTAACCAGATTCCCTCTGGGTATTAGACTGCTTTTCTCCGCGTTACTTAATTTTTGCTTCTGTATCCATCTTTTATATGTTAAATACGCTTTGTTTCAGTAAAGTACTATGTCCTCTTTATAGGGTGATGCATTGTTGAGTGAATTTGTCCTCTTTTATAGGGTGATGCATTGCTCAGTGAATTTGTCCTCTTTTTAAGGTGAAGTTGGAACCGTATAAAATCAGCCTGTCAACGTAACTTCGAGTTGTATGATATTGATGTAGAGACTTTTACATATTTCTATAGTCAAAAACTCATGCTAATAGGATAATGATGTTGGAAAAAAAAGATTAGTTTTTGCAAAGGTTAGTGTAAATATCATATTACACTAAAATAGTGTAATTCTCAAATTCAACTCCAATCTACTAACACTAAAATTTACACCATTTTTGTATTATATGGATTATTTTATTATTAAAGTATAAAAGTAAGGTTACAAGTAATAATGGGATTGAATATAAATAGATTAAATTTGTTTTATTAAAGAAGTAGAAAGGTAATATGGGGATATACAAGAATTCTAAAAATTTAGTGTGACACATCAAAGGTGGTGTAATTTGTAAAGGTGGTGTAATTTGTAGAGTTGGGTTATAAAGGAGTTTAATATCAAAATGGTTTAAAAATGAATATTCAGAGTTGAGCGATGGCAACAAGTGTTTCAGTAGACATGAGTTTCAATTATTACTTGGCAAGAATGATTTCTACATGTCACATTATTCTTTTTCTTTTCAACTTCAGATCAGATCTTATAGAAGATGCGAGCATATCTCCTCTCTCTTTTCTAGACATACCAAATTTAGAAAAGATTTACATTTATACCAAATTTAGAAAAGATTTACATTTAGAGTACTAGCTAAACAAACTAGTAAACTTGTACGTACGCCGGCCCAAAGTTTCTCTAATTCCAAAAAGTAAAGCCACCATTCTTTTTTGTTTTTTTATCACTAAAGCCACCATTCTTCAGTGATGAGCAGCGAACAAATTTTATGTTTTTTCTCAGAGAGAAATGTCTTTCCACCAGAACAAGTCCGCTGTGAGCCGAGTAAAAAAATAACTCAACCTCGCCAAGGCAATTATTCACCAAGTGGAAGTGTGGAACTACGTACTCTCTTTCATAAGCCATACGGCTATACCCGCAACAAGCGGCTCCCTCTTTATTCCTTCTAATTGGTAAGAGAACTTATCTATCTAACTTTACCGACGAGAATAAATGGCTATTGCTCAAAGCTTGTCTTAGTTCAAAAATTAATTTAAAATTTTAAAAAACAGCTTAAGGTTAGATGCATGTAAAATTCTTAGTATTTAGTACTACATCAGAGATTAAATGAAACACACCAAGTTTTTGTTTCTTTAACAATCCTTGATAACAATTCAATTTTGTCATCCGATAAAGCACGCAACTATAGGAAAAAAATAACTCAATGTCTGGCAGAACACAAATATGAAATAAAAAAGTTGTCTGATAAATTAAATTAATGCAAGGCTCTAGTGATGCCAAAGCATGTTTTCAACACTTGACCTCCTTCAATCCATGGCCAAAGTATAGAAAGGTTGGATCAGTTGCACCTTCCTTGTAATAAGCAAAAACCATTGTCCCATCATCGTGCATGCTCTCCCCAACAAAACTGCAGGTATTAAACATAACCAGTATGTTATAAGCAACAAAGATCAGTAATCCATGCCCGGGTGGAATTAACCATAATATATAGTTGGCCAATTTACTTCAAAGTTGTACTACTTACAATTGGAGGTCCTTGAGCTTTCCAAGTAGGAACTTGGTTGCCGCCTCAATACCCTTCTTGAATTCCTCTTGCTTTTCACCCTCAAGCTTAGGTGTCAACAGTTTGATGTACTTTTTAATGTACGCAACAAACTGCTTCTTGTCAAAAGGGGGTTGCTCCTACATAAGATAGTTCATAGGTTAAGAACATCCAGGTCCATTCTAAGTGAACTAGCAAAGCTAATATAACTGCAAAAATTTATTTCACCTGAAGCCTGAAAGTGTCAACAATATCCACCACCTTCTGGGCTTGATCATCAACACCCTCATCTTCATCACCACCTTCAGCAGAAGGGTTTGCGCCAATGTTCACATCAACTGCTCCTTGCACAACCCACTATAACAGACCAGAAAATAAGCACAATCAATTTTTCAAAAAGCAAGGACAACAAACTTAACAGACTAGTTCCTTGTTTTCACATAATAATATTAGCACTTCATTAATAATTGGACATCTGGCAAAAACAATGTAAACAATGGTTCTGCAGGAAAAGGATACCATGCAACTTACTAACCTTTCCTTCAACTTCCCATAGGCATCCGTTTTCAGTTTCCTTGTAAGGGAACGAGTCTGAGAGAAGCTCATCACCTGGAATAACAATTTTTGATTTAAGTGATTAGCAGATAGAGATCACACACACACACACATCAACAATCAATGAAAACGATAAAATCAGGTAGTAGAACCAAGGTTCCTTTACTTATCTATTATTAGTTAGTCTATTACTATATGCTACAGACTACAGTATCTACACGGAGGAAAAAGTGAATAGAAGCTTCTGCAAATCATAAATTTAATTCAGCAAGTCCAATATTTCTATAGATGGCACCTTGACAGACATATCAAGCATTAAAAAGAACGAGCAACAGCAAATTAGCTTAACCATGGAATAAAAAATCAGAGGCAAACATAAGATCGAAACAATTACTAGTATTCTAGCTTCTATAAAGAACATCAAGCACCTTAATTACAAGAACTAAATTTTCTTTATTAAAATAATTCTTTAAAGGACTTCGATCATGTACACCACAAACTACTTTGCAGGCCTTACTAAAGAGTGTCTCAATACACATGCTTAAACAAATAAAGACCTCGATATGAACAAGAAAGTTTGGTTTAGACTACAGGTTCCTGAAGGTCAAGTATTTCGTACAAAAATAATGATACACGAGCATATGAATAATGTAGACTAAAAAAATTGAACTTGATGGACAATTCCCCCCTCCCCAACCAAAAAATAACATATGTATTATTAGTAACCAATCTCTTATCCACATCACTCAATTTTTCTACAAAACTTTCTTCCATCAAATTATGTATATCATTAGTTTTTTTTTTGAAATATGTATATCATTATTAGTTACTCGTAGACTCGTGATGCAATCTGAAACGAATTTCTTTGAACCTTCGGAATTTTGTTTTGAAACAACACCAGAAAACTTTTCTCAAAAATACAGTCCAATTTCCACAACAATAAAACTTTTAACTACCAAAAAAGAAAGCAAAATTATGTGCTTTCATCTGTATGGCAAAGATCCTAACTTTATCCTTGTACCAAAACACAGTCCAATAACATAAATTGCAAAATCTCTTTATAAACCCTATACAACAAATATTATGCACCCATACTGTTAAAAAACCACACAAATAACAAATTAGATCTAAATTACAATTCATACAACAAGATTGCACAGTACTTAAACTAAACATAAAATCCAAAGAAAATAAGGCAAACCCAGATCTAAATACATCAAACAAAGCTAAATTCAACAACTTTATACAAAAAGCATAACGCATATATACAAATAGAGAGAGGGGAAGCGAGAGAGATACCAGTAAGCAAATCTTGGTAGACCAACATGATTAGAGCTTCTCTCCGAGGAGGACAAAAGTGAAAAGAGAGATGGAGAGAGGATGTTTGCGGAAGCTTGACGCAAATATATATAGGCTGCAGCAGGCAGCAGGCAGCAGCTGTGGCTGAGGGTTTGGGGAATATTACATTTTGAGTCGGAATATGATTTTCATTCAAAGCCCAGTTGCCTGATTTAGGGCCTGTTCTGTTCAAGCCCAATCATCATTCCCATGACTGTTTTTGGAAGCTCTAAACGCGTCATCTCGTGCAAGTTCTTTTTCTTTACGAAAAGATAAAATTTATCTAATATAATTTATATAATTATATTCGATAAAAACCTTTAAATACGTGTCAAATATTCTATTTCAAATGTTAAGAATTTATGGGAACAAAGGGAGTATGACTTAGAAAAAAAAACTTTTTTTATGAAAAGGATATGATGACCACCCCCTTAGCCAATTTTTCATCAATTTTGACTGTTAGGTAAGAGTAGACTAATGGTAAAATAGAGATAACACATATAAAATATTTAAATAATATATTAATAAATTTAAAAAAATGCAAAACAAATAGTAAAAAATATAATGATTTTTTGTTAAATAAAATCAAGTGTTTCAACCTATTTAAGCCCTTTTTTAAAAAATAATAACAATTTTTTTAACTTTTATATATAATTATTCCATCTTTATAATATTAAAGTCAAATTATATTTTTTAATATATTTATAATATTATTACTCACACTATTAAAACTTGTATATATATACATAAACTATTAAAACCTAACTATATTTTTTACTTTTTATTATATAGTTTTTTAAATTTTTGACATATTATTAAATATTTTACATGTAATATCTTCATTTTATGCCTAGTCAACCGTTATCAAACGATCAAAATTAACGAAAAATTGGCTACAAATGATAATTGTAAGAATATAGAAACCTAAATGATGCATATTACATGTAATTAAATTTCTTGACCCAATCTGCCTTATATTCAAATTAAAGGAATGCAAAATGAAATTAACTCTTTATTTCTTTTGGGATGGGGTATGTAATGCTTTTCCTCAAGAAATAAAAGAATGAGGGATGAATACTTTGTCATTCCTCACTAAATAATAAGTATCTTTTCGAGAGAATAATATATATTTTTTATTTTTTAAGAAATGAAATGATAAGTAAATCACATCTCTTGAGTTATTAATTAATGAGAATTATAATATACAACTCCGAGGTCCCACGCATGGAGATCCCATATTGCCGTAACTTTTTCTTACTGTGAGGGATGAGGGATGTGTTGTGTTGTCGGTCCTTTTTAGTTGCCATACACAATATATTAACTATCGCTATTAAAATGGATCGTAATTATCTGATGATCTTTTATATTTTCTTTGTTGATGACTCCATGATATTTTATCTACCGGTCCTTATTGGCAATTAGGTAATTGCAGGAATATAATTTTTTCATGTGATTGCTTGATTTCAAATAATTTTATTTTTTTTGTTTGTGATGATGTTGTGCAAGACATGCCTTAATATAATAAGACTAAGTTACATTAACAATTCTTTAGTTGACTTGTAATTTTATGTAATCTCTAAGGATATTTCTCGAGTCTGTAAAATTGTTTGAATAGACTAAACTGGAGTATTTTTCCGTATACATCCAACAAGAAAAAAATAGATCTCTGGAAGAAGATCAAGCCTGATCATGTTTCATAATGAAGATAAACTACTTGGTGAAGAATATAACTGTTGATTGAAAAATGTTTTAAGTTAAATGTCAATAAGTCACAACTCAAGTTATATCGAGAAGTATATCGAGAAGTCAATTTGGCCTGTAGAGAAGTCCCCTCACTTGTAGAGAAATCACTTTACTTGTAGATAAGTCACTTTACTTGTAGAGATGTCAATTTACTTGTTGAGAAGTAAATTTGGCATACATAGAGTAAAGATGTCGACAAATCAGTTTACCATGTAGAGAATTGGAGATGTCGACAATCAAAATGCATGTAGAGAAGTGGAAATATCGACAAGTCAAAATATATGTAGAGAAGTGGAGATATCGACAAGTCAAAAAGTCCATAGAGAAATAGAGACATCGACAAGTCAAAACGCCTATAATGAAGAGGAGATATTGTTGGTGAGATTGTGAAGCTGTATGAATAGCAAACGTGATAACTCAACACTAGAACATGACAGATTAATAATACTACATCTATATAAGAAATCAGGAAAAAATGAAGACAAGGCAAATACAAAGAATCAAAATATTACAAGAAGTTTTGAAGTCTATTTACAGGTCACTGAAAGAAATTCATCAATATGTTCATGCCTCAGTGAAGAATAAGGTTTAAAAACTTTCATGGTTTCAGAAGTGTTGAAGATTTAGTGTAAAAGTGCCACCAGAAGATTTCAGTATATCAGTATTGATTGAAGATAGATAGTGTTCGAAGCATAGAAATCTGAAGAATTGAAGACTGTGTATATATAAAGGTTAAAGAAGGTAACTATAGTCTTGAATTTATACTCACTGAAAGGAGTTCATTTATATGTTCAAGCGTCAGTGTAGAACAGTGAATGAAGTATTTCAAGATTTTAGTAACAATAAAGATGTTGTCTGAGTACCAAAAAAGATTCCAGTGAAAGTACATTTGTTTATTGATAGTTAGTATTCGAAGCGACAAAAGTTGCTGCAATCTTAACAGTTTAATCAATGATATAATACGAAGACTTTAATCGAAATTAGTCATCTGTGAACCAGACCAGTTGCACTAGGTGTTAGGGATTTGAGGCACAAAACGCAACGGAAAATAAAAAAAATATATCCCCACCGCCGGATCTATGTATAATGACTGAATAATTATGGAGAATAGGTTCATCTATAGGGGTGAGCAAAATCGAACTGAAACCGAAAAACTAAACCGAACCGTAAAATTTCGGTTTGGTTTGGTTTGGGTTTTTTTAAAATTCAGGTTATTTCGGTTTTTCGATTTGACCCGAAATAAAATCGGTTCGATTTCTCAGAATATTGGTTCGGTTTTAACCGAATTAAATATATATATATATTAATTAAATTTTATATAATATGACATGTACACACCTGAAATGGCAGCAATTGGAGAGTACAATGTGGATAATTTAATTTTTGTGTTGCATGTGTGTAAAACGAAGACAAGAGCCACTGAATAATATAATTATTTATAAACTTAATTATTTTAATTTGTAGATTTGTGCCGAGGTTTATAGTACTGATTGCTTAACTTTAATTATAATTTCCATCTTTTTACTTCAACTTCTCAAATTACTTTTTTTTTTCTTTTTATTAAATAGTGTAAATGTTCTTTAATTTATTTTGCATTTTTTTAAAATTTTTGCTATAAGACGTAACTTTATTTTTGTTTTTAGAATTAATATTTTAAATATTTCGGTTTTTTATAAACCGAACCGAATAAACCGAAATAATTCGATTTAGTTTTCGGTTTGGTTTATAAGTAAGTTCGGTTCGGTTCGGTTACAAAAAAACCAGCTATTCGGTTTTTGGTTAATTCGATTCAGTTCAGTTTCTGACCGAACCGGCCGAATGCTCAGCCCTATTCATGTACCTTAATAAAGCTTTCCGTATGATAGTAATGGAAGTTCTGATCTTGATGAATCACAACAGCCCTCCTTGCAAAAATCTGTTCTCCAAGGTATCCACAGGAACGTACGATCGCCCAACGATCACCGAAGCCGGTACTAGCCGGATAGGTTACCTCTTCCTCTCTCTTTCTCTCTATCCTCTCTAAAACGTAGAGCGGCTAGGGTTTTTTTCTCAAAAACAAAATCTGACAAGTCACCCTAAAAATATACATCTTAATGTATATATAGGGAAAAGAGGATTAAGGCCTAACCCTAAACCTAATGGGCTTCTGAAAATAACCCATTTTGATTTCAGGTTTTTATTACTATTAAATTCTAATTCTAATATATATATATATATAATTAATGAAGCCTCACTTAATTAATTTAATAATTAAATTCAAATTAATAATAATAAAATATTTAAATTCATAATTTAAATAACACTCCGTCTTAAACGTTCTTTGTGTGTGACCTTTTATGTTATTATTGCGTTGACAATAATTTTATTTTCTAACAATAAAATTATAAACAATGAGTGGCATCTAGTAATACATCATTGCTACCCAAGTAATAATAATTATGGGTGATTCAATTAAAATTTTCGTGAATAATGTATAATGTAATATAATCCCTTTAGCCTTATATTATAAATCAAACTCGAGAGATGCATTGTGTCATCCTCTGTTAACGTTTAATCCTTATTTCCTTGATCAATGAGTAAACTATTAAATAAATCAGTATTTGAGCACGTCCATGCATTTTATAGTCTTACTCAATCAAGAGGCCATTAATATCACTCCTTAATATAGGAGGGCTAAATTCCATCTAGATCATTCATATTTCTCATACGATTCATTATATACTCAATGTCTACTTTTATTATTACCCGGTCAAGGATAACTTTTAATAGTATCAGAGTATAGTAATTCTTGTATAGAAATATAATGACTTTAGGTCTAAGGACCAATACATCTTGTGAATACAGTCTGCGATTAATACATATAAATCAAATAAGTGTGTGCGTGAGTAAACGAAATCAAACAGAGAAAGAAAGGATATAACCAAATGGGATCCTCGAGTCCAGTTGAAACTGTCTCCTTAAAGCTATTTCGCCTCTAACCGTATGTGCGAGTCGATAGCCTCCCAGGATAAAACGAGATACCAGTATAATCGATAGATCAAATATACTCTCAGCGAACTTGAACTAAGCCCGAGAACTATCACCGGAATATTGGAAAAATTTAAGACTAAGGAGACCGAGAATGAAAGAGATGACTCTTATTCCCTTGACTTAATAAAACTGATGCCCTAAGATTCTATTTATAAAGAGAGGCTTGAAAGGACTTGTTTTTCTTTTCGATATGGTACATGATATTTATAAGAAAAACTAAGGAATAGGTTTGTGCTACTCTCGATGTGGTACAAAACCACTTTTCATATTAAAAGGTAAAACTTTGGAACATCATTTCTCATTTACCTTTTACTCATTCCGAGCATGTAAATATGCGTTGGAATCCCCTCGAAGAGGATAATACGTTCCAATAAATACACACCACTAACACATAATGTGTCTCACTCATATAGAGTCTCAAAATGATTCACAACTTAGTCTAAAATACTAAGTTTGTCCAACAATCCCCCACAAATGAGATTGATGGTCCAGTAGCACGCACCACATAGACAGACAGACGCGGAGCTTGGCTTGGTGATAGTTCCGGCGGTCAGATATAGCATACGATAGGTAGAGAATGCTCCTTGAACCTTCGCTCGAATAAGTATATCGACTTTACTGGTAGACAGTATGACGCGATGTCCTTGAACTGTTCGACCGTTTGTGTAAACGATGACATACTCATCACTATATATTTCCTGACTCATTCAGTTCTCATGATTATGTCCATTTTGGCCATGGAACATCGTCCTGGTTCTGTAGGAGTTTTTAAAGAATTGTGCCTCACAATTCTCCTTTGAAGCGGCCCCACTTCTCTCCCACATAGGTGATCTTTATCTTATAGAGTAACCCACGTTTACTCAACTGAATTCCATGCGTTCACTCCTGAACTCCATGTATTCATCAAAGATCATTAAAATCTCAAAGCTTAACCTCGTACCTTACTGGTCTCACTGTTTCCTCATCATAGGAACAGGCCAGGGGTTACCCCCACAGTGATTTGGTCATCATGATTTAGTTGTCCCATTGAACCAAGTTCTTGGGATCTCCAGTCAGCAATGGTTGGGTGTCCACCATGATGCCGTTAAGCAATAGGCTTAAGGCCCGTCCCTCTCGATGATTTCTCAACCACTTCTTTTGATAACCCTTTGGTTAGTGGATCCGCGATATTATCTTTTGACGGTATATAGTCTGTTGGATTTTAATCGCAGCGGAAGCATGTAAAAGCACTTTTACACATATAAAATCCAAATAAAAGCATATAAATCGTGGTAAAAACATAGGGATCGATTACTAACCTTTAATATGCGATCCAAAAGCAACGATCGGAGATCCTTAGCAGCTGCTCCTCAAACGTGAAGCACTCCACCGGTATCCACCAAGAAAACGACGTTAAGGAGGAGGATGAGGAGAGAATTAGGTTTTATAAAATTTTGGGGTTAGAATAAAAATAGGGTTTATAATAGTATATTTATAGGCAAAATTTTCAGCTGAAATTTTCCCATAAATATTATTATTATTATCCCATTTATTATTCTCATTAATAATTAAAACACCTTTTAATTATTAATCCTTTTTCTAAACACTTTAGAAATAATTCTCTCTCTTGATTTAATTTCCAAAAAATTAAATCCTTAATTAATAATATTAAGAACTTTTCTTAATTAATTTATAATCAATTAAATCTCATTTAATCAATTATTAAATTTGCCAATTAATTATTTATTTCATAAATAAATAATTATTAGCCATTATTAATTAATTCCTCCACCATTAAATCATTCTCTTTTTATGGTGTGACCCTGTAGGTTCAATATTAAGTCGGTAGTAGAAATAAATAATAATAAAACTATTTTATCATTATTTATATAAATTCTCTAATTTATTAAATATGATTAATTAATTAATCACATTTATTCTACATCGTGAGGGATACTTCTCAGCATATCGCGACTATCCGGATAATATGAATTCACTGCTTAGAATACCTAGAACATATTCAGTGAATAGTTACCGTACAATAAACTCCTTCTACCCTACAATGTCCCGATTAAATACAAGATATGGATCTCGTGTCAAGCCTATCTAATTTAATCACTTGCTTACCATTTACTATGCTTAGTTCTATGCAAATTAGAAACTTCTTTCTAATTTCATTCACTCTGGCCAGAGATTTCTGAACTAGCATAAGTGGATCAGCCTTGAACATTCACTTACTTCTCCTTTTATTGATCATACACTATCTTCGTGTACAAATTCCTATACCCAGTAGAGCCCTAATAATTGTCCCTGGAGATTAAGAACTAAACCAAAGCATAGTTCAGTGTACACAAGATGACTATGATGACCTCAAGTCTAAGGATACTTGTACAACTATCACTATGTGAACAACTGCTGATACGTGAGTGAACTCCATCAGTTGTTCAGCTGTGCGAGTCATGTTCAGTGAACTTATTCTATAATAAGCACCTACATACTAGCTATAGTGTCACCACACAAATGTCTATGAGAACAGACATCCTTCATAATGAAGCAAGCATAGTATGTACCGATCTCTGCGGATTATTAATTACCAGTTAGTAATCCTACGACCAGGAACTATTTAAGTTTAGAGTTATCATCTTTTAGGTCTCACTATTATGATCTCATCATAATCCATAAAAAGCTTTACTCTAAACTATGGTATATATTATTTAAACACTTAAATAGATAGAGCCCGTAATAAAAAACAAAACAAGTCTTTTATTAATATCAATGAAATCAAAACAGATTACATAAAAAGTTATTCCTAAATCCTAATACATGATTGGACTTAGGACATATTCCTTTCAATCTCCCACTTGTACTACAGCCAATCACTCTGGTATCTAATACCCATCTTGTCTTTATGACGATCAAAGTGACTTTCAGAAAGTAGCTTTGTGAGTGGGTCTGCTATGTTGTTATGTGTGTCAACTCTATTTCAATACAATACAAGAAATGTTACCGCGCTCCCACTAACCCTTTTGTAGACACATGGTTCATCTACGTTTTTGATAAAACCAAACTCTTTGATTGTCTCATCAAAACGGATGTTCCATCTACGAGAAGCTTGCTTTAAACCACATATGGTTCACAACAGCTTACACACTAGGTTTTTATTTCCCTTGGAAAGAAAACCATCTGGCCATTTACCAGATCTCATAGTCGTAGTAAGCAGCAATCGCAAGCAAAATCCGAACTGATTTTAACAGGGCTACAGGTAAAAGGTTTCATCAAAGTCAATCCATTGCCTTTGTTTGAATCCTTTTGCCACAAGCCTGGCCTTATAGGTCTCCACCTGGCCATCTGCTCTAATCATTCTTTCGTATACTGTATACACAGATTCCTTTTCGGATTTCATGGCACTATGCCATTTCTCTGAGTCAACACTACTCATAGCCTCATTATAGGTCACAGGGTCGTCATCATCAATGATCGACAACTCATTGTCATTCTTAATGACAAGGCCATATTACCTCTCAGGTTGGCGAGACACTCTCCCTGACCTACGAATGGGCTGTTCCACAGAAGGTTGTTCAGTCAGAACAGGTGTTTCCACTTGATCCGTAATAGTTTGTGCTTCTTGAACTTCATCAAGTTCAATTTTGCTCCCACTGTTTCCTTCAAGGATAAACTCCTTTTTCAAGAAGGTAGCATGTCTGGAGACAAACACCCGATGATCGGTGTAAAAGTAATACCCTAAAGTCTCTTTAGGATATCCCACAAAACTACATTTTACGGATCGATATTCCAGCTTATCTAGGTCAACTTTCTTGACATAAGCTGGACATCCCCAAATCTTAACGTGTTTAAGACTCGGTTTCCTTTCTTTCCATATCTCATACGGAGTTTGAGGAACAGATTTGGAAGGCACCTTATTCAGTAAATATGCTGAGGTTTCCAATGCGTAACCCCATAGGAATACTGGAAGATTTGCATAGCTCATCATGGACCGAACCATGTCTAACAGAGTTCTATTTCTCCTTTCAGATACCAATCTGGAGGAGTCCACTGGGAGACTATACCATTTACTTTGAGATAATCCAGAAACTCTCCATTCAAGTATTCACCACCTCGATCTAATCGATGAATTATAATACTATGTTTGGTTTGTTTCTCCACTTCATACTTATATTCTTTGAACTTTTCAAAGGCCTCAGACTTGTGTTTCATCAAACACATATCCGAATCTAGATCTATCATCTATGAAAGTAATGAAGTATGAAAATCCACCCATGGCTTGCTTAGACATTGGTCCACATACATCTGTGTGTACCATTCCTAGCAAATTTGCAGTCCTTTTTCCATGTCTACTAAATGGAGACTGCAGTGCCACAATAAAGTGAGATTTTCATCATCCCTTTTCTTTTATTAGTTTGTTCAATCTGAAGTAAATTATGTCACATATATACAGACCATTATTTAAAGCACCACGTCCATAAAGAATATTATCTCTAAGAATAGAACATTCATTATTCTCAATAATAAATGAAAATCCACCCAAGTCTAACAGGGGAATAATATTCCTCACAATCGAGGGAACAAAATAACAATTATTTAAAACAATAGTCTTGCCTGTAGGCATATAAATGAAATGATTCTACATCTTCAGCAGCAACTCTTGCTCCATTTCCCATCAGTAGAATCACCACCTCTTCCTCAAGAGTCCTACTTCTCCTTAGTCCCTGCAACAAATTGCAGATATGAGAACCACAGGCGGTATCTAATACCCAAGTAAAAAATTGATTTAATGACATATTCACTTCTATCATGAACATACCTGAATCAGAAGCGGTAGTCTCACTACCCTTCTTCTTCTTCAATTCTGCAAGGTAAACCTTGCAGTTCCTCTTCTAGTGCCCCACCTTGTTACAGTGAAAGCAAACAACTTTGCTCTTGGGGTCTTCAGCTTTTGGTGGAACCGACTTTTCTTCACCTACTTTTTTCTTCTTGGAAGAGTTCCTCTTCCTTTTCTTAGGATTGGAACCTTCACCAATTAGAAGAACAGAACTCTTCTTAGGGGGGAAATTCGATTCTGCAGTCTTCAACATGTTGTGGAGTTCAGGCAGGCTGACATCCAACTTATTCATGTGAAAGTTCACAACAAACTGCGAGAACGAACTCGAAAGCGATTGCAAGACCAAGTCTTGGCTCAGCTCCCCATCCATGGCAAAACCAAGTTGTCCAAGACGTTCAATCAAATTGATCATCTTAAGTACATGGTCATTCACAGATGATCCCTCAGACATCCTACAACCGAACAACTCCTTCGATATCTCATATCGAGCTGTCCTCCCCGCCACATCATACAACTCTTGTAGATGCATAAGGATAGTGTGAGCATCCATATGCTCATGTTGCTTCTGTAGCTCAATGTTCATGGAGGCTAGCATGATGCATTGAGCAACATTTGCATCATCTATCCACTTACGATACACAACATGTTCATCATTATGCGCATCGCTAGCAGGTTCAGTAGGCTTAGGCGAGTCAATCACGTATTCCAACTTCTCAATCCTGAGAACAATTCTCAAGTTTCGAAGCCAGTCAGCATAATTAGGACCAGTCAACTTGTGAGCATCTAGTATGCTCCTGAGTGATAGTGCAGAAGATATGACGTACAAAGTAATCTGTAAATGATAAACACATAACGACACTTAGCAAATATTCGATTTTATTTTAAAACACTATATGAATCGGGTCTTTATTCATAAGTGGCTCCCACTAGTTTATCTAATTTATTCAACCCCCTACGTGAAAAATTAAGCATTCATAATGCTAGTGGGAATAGGGATCCTACATTCCATTACACAACCCCGGCTGTGGCACGAACCGCCATGTAATATTCAATAGGCAGACAACTCTTGTCAATTACATCTAATGTTATTCCCTAATCAAACTTTAGCCTCTTGAATAATTGAGTCTCGGCTGTGGCACGACAAACTCAATATTCTAAGTCAAGTCTAACCCAACATTCCGTACAGTTGAATCAGTCCCCAAAGGCCCACGGCTGTGGCACGTACCGACCTTTAGATTCTTATTCAATGTACACATCTCTATGTAATAGACAAGTATTTCTTATTTCGAAATCAAAGCCCTCGGCTGTAGCACGAACCGACAATGATTCAAAAATAAGAACTACTTTTCTATCATGTTGGAAGGCTATGACCGACACAAGCCCGTTGTGTCATTGGCCAATTACTACTTGATATTATTTAATTTTAGAGGGATTATATTACGTTACAATCATAATCATATTATAAAGAGATTCTTCCTTTTAAATTAAATATTTCAAATCAATAATCAATAATCAGATGATTCCCAGATCGGGTGGAGCATTGTCAAGAGGCGTCACTTAATAACCCTTTCTTACAGATAGAAATCTGTTGTTGACAGAATCATCCTTTCTCTCATATTGAAAATTCATATTCAATTACGTGTTTCATAAACACAAGAATCACATGATTGTATTCATAATATTATTCTTAAGGTTATGAAACAATTTCACTATACTAGATTGTCTAACAAGCGCCTTATGTTCATTTAAGTTCATCTAAATCTATCATCGCATGATAAACTAAGCATATATCACATATATCAACATGAATAAACATCAAGATAGGAATGTTACATCATCTAGCATATTGGTCTAAGCATTATACATCTCTATGTATCACATGAAGCATTTAAAAACAGTTAAAACAATTAAAAAACAGCTTTAAAACACTTTCGGAAATATAAACAGTTCAAAAATTTTATATAAACTAAAATTGATCACTCCATTAGATCCGTCTCGGAAAAACGAATCCAACGGTATATTGCACGCCCAAAACGGAGTTACGAAACTCCCAGAAATCAAATTTAAAAAATAACAGACGGGCTGTAACGCATTACAGGAACACGTTACAAGCCCTGTAACGCATTCCGGTGATGCGTTACAACCCTTTTAAGCCATTAAAAGATGTAACGCATTCCGTGAATGCGCCACAGGGTGTAACACATTCCCGGAATGCGCGACACCCCTTCGCGCGCGCGTGCGCCACACGCGCCTGCAGCAGCCGCCGTTGCTTCTGCACAGAAAACGAGCCTGACATTCTTTCTGCAGTACCTGTTCTTTTTTTTTTTTTCTGTCTTTGCTTCCGTGCATTAGTCAGACAAGCAGCAGATGCAACAGATGTACAAATATATATACATACTTACAATTTATATATATATATATGATTATTTAATTATGAATTTAATTACAACAACTTCAAAAATTCATAATAAATAATCTATACATCATAAAATAATGAGAAAAATACCCAGACGATCTACAACACTTGTAGAACCCAGATCAACATTCAAAATTATTCTGAGAAACGATTTCTCATTAGACAAAATTAATCCATGATATAACTTGTAAAAATCATAATTAATTCATACAAGCACATAAAATACTGAAATTTTTACCACAGATCTATATACATACAACCTAAGCTCTGATACTATTGTTGGATTTTAATCATAGCGGAAGCATGTAAAAGCACTTTTACACATATAAAATCCAAATAAAAGCATATAAATCGTGGTAAAAATATAGGGATCGATTACTAACCTTTAATATGCGATCCAAAAGCAACGATTGGAGATCCTTAGCAGCTGCTCCTCAAACGTGAAGCACTCCACCGGTATCCACCAAGAAAACGACGTTAAGGAGGAAGAGGAGGAGGAGGAGAGAATTAGGTTTTATAAAATTTTGGGGTTAGAATAAAAATAGGGTTTGTATATTTATAGGCAAAATTTTCAGCTGAAATTTTCCCATAAATATTATTATTATTATCCCATTTATTATTCTCATTAATAATTAAAACATCTTTTAATTATTAATCCTTTTTCTAAACACTTTAGAAATAATTCTCTCTCTTGATTTAAATTCCAAAAAATTAAATCCTTAATTAATAATATTAAGAACTTTTCTTAATTAATTTATAATCAATTAAATCTCATTTAATCAATTATTAAATTTGCTAATTAATTATTTATTTCACAAATAAATAATTATTAGCCATTATTAATTAATTCCTCCACCATTAAATCATTCTCTTTTTATGGTGTGACCCTGTAGGTTCAATATTAAGCCGGTAGTATAAATAAATAATAATAAAACTATTTTATCATTATTTATATAAATTCTCTAATTTATTAAATATGATTAATTAATTAATCACATTTATTCTACATCGTTAGGGATACTTCTCAGCATATCGCGACTATCCGGATAATATGAATTCACTGCTTAGAATACCTAGAACCTATTCAGTGAATAGTTACTGTACAATAAACTCATTCTACCCTACAATGTCCCGATTAAATACAAAGCATGGATCTCGTGTCAAGCCTATCTAATTTAATCACTTGCTTACCATTTACTATGCTTAGTTCTATGCAAATTAGAAACTTCTTTCTAATTTCATTCACTCTGGCCAGAGATTCCTGAACTAGCATAAGTGGATCAGCCTTGAACATTCACTTCCTTCACTGGAAGGGGTAGATCCTTTTATTGATCATACACTATCTTCGTGTATAAATTCCTATACCCAGTAGAGCCCTAATAATTGTCCCTGGAGACTAAGAACTAAACCAAAGCATAGTTCAGTGTACATAAGATGACTATAATGACCTCAAGTCTAAGGATACTTGTACAACTATCACTATGTGAACAACTGCTGACACGTGAGTGAACTCCATCAGTTGTTCAGCTGTGCGAGTCATGTTCAGTGAACTTATTCTATAATAAGCACCTACATACTAGCTATAGTGTCACCACACAAATGTCTATGAGAACAGACATCCTTCATAATGAAGCAAGCATAGTATGTACCGATCTCTGCGGATTATTAATTACCAGTTAGTAATCCTACGACCAGGAACTATTTAAGTTTAGAGTTATCATCTTTTATGTCTCACTATTATGATCTCATCATAATCCATAAAAAGCTTTACTCTAAACTATGGTATATCTTATTTAAACACTTAAATAGATAGAGCCCGTAATAAAAAACAAAACAAGTCTTTTATTAATATCAATGAAATCAAAACAGATTACATAAAAAGTTATTCCTAAATCCTAATACATGATTGGACTTAGGACATATTCCTTTCATAGTCAATAGTGATAATTCCGGTTGAGATCAATTGTCTAATGGAACTGTGTCGTTATCGTATATGACGAGACTTTCCATTATACATCGTGCTCTGTGCTCTGCCAATAGCGGATTGACTATCACAATGAATCCCTATTGCAGTTACAGGCTTTGGCCATCTTGGAATATCCTCCAGAAACTGACGTAGATATTCAGCCTCTTCGGCGCATTTATCTAGTGCCACAAACTCAGCTTCCATCGTGGAATGAGTTATCACCGTTTGTTTTGAGGATTTCCATGATATTGCCGCTCCAGCTAATGTAAACACATAGCCGCTCGTAGACTTAAGTGCTTTATTGCTAGATATCCAATTTGCGTCAGTATATCCTTCTAATACTGCTGGGTATCTGCCATAGTGCAGTCCATAGTCTCGAGTTCCCCTCAAGTACCTTAGTACCCTTATGATCGCTTTCCAGTGATCAGCTCCCGGATTACTCGTAAACCTACTCAACTTGCTAATTGAGTATGCAATGTCTGGTCTTGTATAGCTCATGAGGTACATCAGACTACCAATTATCCTCGAGTATTCCAATTGGGAAACAGCTACACCTTTGTTCTTGGATAGGTGCAAAGTCATATCCACAGGTATCCTAGCTTTCTCAAAGTCATCCTTAAGAAACTTCTCAAGGATCTTGTCAACATAATGTGGTTGACTTAATGCGAGACCCTCTGATGTTCTAGAAATTTGAATTCCCAGAATTACATTTGCTAGTCCCATGTCTTTCATGTCGAATCTTGATTTCAACATGTCCTTGGTAGATTTGATCACTTTATCATTGCTTCCGGCAATAAGTAGATCATCTACATATAGCGCCATCATGATATAGCCACTCTCGTGATCCTTGTAATAGGCACAGCTATCACATTCATTGATTTTGAAGCCATTAGCCAGCACGACCTCGTCAAATTTTTCATGCCATTTCATAGGCGCTTGCTTCAAACCATACAATGATTTCACCAATCTACAAACTTTCCTTTCTTGTCCTGGGATAACAAACCCTTCGGGTTGTTCCATATAGATTTCCTCATCTATGTCCCCATTTAGGAAGGCTGTTTTCACATCCATTTGATGTACAGTTAGATTACGCGTTGCAGCAATAACAAACATCATCCTTATGGACGTTATTCTCGTTACAGGAGAATATGTATCAAAATAATCAAGGCCTTTTTGTTGCTTGTATCCTTTAATCACAAGTCTGGCCTTATACTTATCAATACTGCCATCAGTTTTCAACTTCTTCTTGAAAACCCACTTGCTACCTAATGGTTTGTAACCAGTTGGCAAGTCCACTAGTTCCCAAGTATGATTCTGCATAATTGAATCAAC
Organism: Apium graveolens; assembly: GCF_009905375.1. Taxonomy (NCBI): domain Eukaryota; kingdom Viridiplantae; phylum Streptophyta; class Magnoliopsida; order Apiales; family Apiaceae; genus Apium; species Apium graveolens. The sequence goes on from NC_133651.1 coordinate 293,138,334, forward strand.
TTCATTCTTGATGGCCTCTTTCCATATAGGTCCATCGGGTGAGGTAACCGCCTCCTTATAGGTTTTTGGGTCACCTTATTCGAGCAAATAGGTCATAAAATCAGACCCATAGGATTTCTCCGTTCGTTGTCTTTTGCTCCTTCTCACTACCCCCACATTTTCATCTTCACTTTCGTCACTCTCATTATCGTTATCTGCAGACTCATGAGATCGTTTAGACGTCGTAGGTTGTTGGTTTCCTGGATTACAGGGAAACATCGTCTCAAAGAATGAGGCATTCCTTGATTCCATAATGGTATTCTTTTGAATATCAGGAATCTTGGATTCATGAACAAGAAACCGATATGCAGTACTGTGTGGAGGATATTCGATGAAGATACAATCCATAATCTTAGGACCTATCTTCACCTTCTTCGGTGTAGGGATCAGTACCTTTGCAAGGCACCCCCACACTTTCAGGTGTTGGTAACTTGGTTTCTTTTTCTTCCACATTTCATAAGGACTAACATCCTTATTCTTGCGCATCGTAATATTTAAAATATTATTTGGCGCTTAAGATGGCTTCTCCCCACATCGATTGTGGAAGCCCAGAGCTTAACAACATCGCATTCATCATTTCTTTCAGAGTGCGATTCTTCCTTTCAGCCACACCATTTGACTGAGGGGAGTATGGTGCAGTGACCTCATGGATTATACCATGTTGTGAACAGAATTCTCCAAATGGTTCAACATATTCACCTCCACGATCACTTCGTATCGTTTTGATTTTCTCAGTCTGTTGTGTCTCAACTTCTTCCTTATAGATTTTAAATTTATCTATAGCTTCGTCTTTGCTTTTCAACAAATATAAATAGAAGTATTTTGTACAATCATCAATGAATGTAATAAAATACTTGTTTCCTCCTCTTGTTGGAGTGAATTTTAAATCACATATGTCGCTATGTATTAGGTCTAGCACTTTGGTGTTCCTTTCCACACGTTTAAATGATGATCTCGTTAATTTTGCCTCAACACAAGTCTCACACTTATATTTTGAATCGATAGTAAGTTTAGGTATGTATTCTTTTGCACTTAAACGTCATAAAGTGTCATAATTTACATGTCCTAATCTAGCATGCCATAAATTAGGAGACTCAAGCAAGTAAGCAGAAGAATTCTTTATTTCATTATCGTCCTTAACGGACATTACATTGAGCTTAAAAAGCCCATCGGTTAAATAACCCTTGCCTACAAACATACCACTCTTAGACAAAATAACTTTATCTGACTCTATTACAATGCGAATGCCATGCTTACTCAAAAGAGAACCAGATACAAGGTTCTTGCGAATATCAGGCACATAAAGTACATTCTTCAAAGTCAGATTCTTCCCAGAGGTCATCTTCAGGATCATCGTGCCTTCACCCTCAATGGTAGAAGTTGCTGAATTCCCCATGTAGAGCTTCTCACCAGCATCGGAAGCTTTGAGGCTAGAGAAAATCGCCTTGTCTGAGCAAACATGCCTAGTAGCACCAGTATCAATCCACCATTCACGTGGATTAGAACCGACCAGGTTCACTTCAGAGACCGTAGCACAGAGGTCTATATCACCCATCTCCTTGGAGATATTCTCTACCATGTTTGCTTCTTTCTTCTTGTTGGGCTTCTTGGGATTCTTGCAGTCAGAAGACCTATGACCAACTTTATCACAGTTGTAGCACTTCCCCTGAAATTTCGACTTCGAAATCCCTCCTTTGGGTGCCAGCTTTGCCCCTTTACTAGAATTAGTCTTCTTGGGCTTGGAGCTTTGAGCATGCTCCACCATGTTTGCCTTCTCAGTGGCAACATTAACTTTCTTCTCGGACCCTCTGTTGTCTTCTTCAATACGAAGTCTAACAATAAGATCCTCCATAGACATCTCCTTTCGCTTGTGCTTAAGGTAGTTCTTGAAATCTTTCCATCCAGGTGGAAGCTTTTCAATAACAACAGCAACTTGGAAAGACTCACTTATGACCATTCCCTCAGCATGAATGTCATGAATGATCACCTACAGTTCCTGCACCTGACTGACCACAGTCTTAGAGTCTGCCATCTTATAATCAAGAAAGCGGCCAACAATCCACTTCTTTGCCCCAGCGTCCTCGGTTTTATACTTATGGTCAAGTGACTCCCATAAGACCTTAGCTGTTGGCTTCGCGCTGTATACGTTATACAACGAGTCAGACAAACAATTTAACACATAGTTCTGACAGATGTAGTCGGAGTGCTTCCAAGCATCAGCAGCATACACAGTCTGAATGTTACTCTCAGCAGTGAGCAACGGTGGTTCTTCCTTAAGGAAGCGATCCATATGCAACGTGGTCAGATAAAAGTGCATCTTTTGTTGCCAATATTTGAAGTTCATTCCGTTGAACTTCTCAGGTTTTTCAGCATGTGCAGCAGGCACAGTTGGCATAACAGGTGCAGCAGGCACCACAGGTGGAACAGATGGTACGTGCATCTGTACTACAGGTGTATGCACACCAGTAGGCACCGCAGGTATGATCGGAGGAGTGAATCCTGCCGATATCTGTCCAAGAGGAACACTAAACTGTCCAATGACAGTGTGTCCCACAGGCACATGTCCCGAAGGCATACGTCCAACAGGCGTTTGACCCCCATCAGATCGTACGATCCGTGCGTTAGGGTTAATCAGCTGCTGGTGAACCCCATCAGATCCAGTGATCTGTGCGTTGGGATCAGCCGTCATGTTCATCGGATCGTTCACAGTTTGGTTCTCCATCGATCTGTTACTCAACAAAACAAGCAGATACAGATGTATCAGTCACAAATGTATAAAATATAATAGCTTTAAGATTGTGAATACAATCTGCGATTAATACATATAAATCAAATAAGTGTGTGCGTGAGTAAACGAACTCAAACAGAGAAAGAAAGGATATAACCAAATGGCGATCCTCGAGTCCAGTTGAAACTGTCTCCTTAAAGCTATTTCGCCTCTCACCGTATGTGCGAGTCGATAGCCTCCCATGATAAAACGAGATACCAGTATAATCGATACATCAAATATACTCTCAGCGAACTTGAACTAAGCCCGAGAACTATCACCGGAATATTGGAAAATTTTAAGACTAAGGAGACCGAGAATGAAATAGATGACTCTTATTCCCTTGACTTAATAAAACTGATGCCCTAAGACTCTATTTATAAAGAGAGGCTTGAAAGGACTTGTTTTTCTTTTCGATATGGTACATGATATTTATAAGAAAAACTAAGGAATAGGTTTGTGCTACTCTCGATGTGGTACAAAACCACTTTTCATATTAAAAGGTAAAACTTTGGAACATCAGTTCTCATTTACCTTCTACTCATTTTGAGCGTGTAAATATACGTTGGAATCCCCTCGAAGAGGAGAATACGTTCCAATAAATACACACCACTAACACATAATGTGTCTCACTCATATAGAGTCTCAAAATGATTCACAACTTAGTCTAAAATACTAAGTTTGTCCAACACATCTTTATCATTGTGAGAATTAACTTATGACACTATAAACATTTAGTATCTCACAACGGGTCAATCCAGCACCATGTATCTAATACATGTGCCTGTGTTTTGACTTTAGTATCACCAGACCTATGATCAATGAGATGTGATCATCATTCAACAAACACACTAGTCTCAACATATTTATTATCGTTCCTTGACAACAATACTTGACTAGGGACCTTTAGAAATATCAAAACTATTCTCATAATCTCATTTCTAAGTCACGTACTTAGAGATATAGATTTACATATCATATTCATAGAATAAAGATATAATAAATTACTAAAGAATAATAAAGATATAATAAATTACTAAAGAATAATCCATAGAATCATAATTAATAATCCAAATGTCTCATAACATAAACATAATAGCGTTGTCTCTAGGGCACACACACTAACACTAGGCGTCGGTGGTTCGTGAGGAATCCGAGTATTTGCATTAGAAAAATTGTTAAGTGAGGATTTGTATCTGATAATGGAGGTTATATGGTTTATACGAAGACTCAGAGAGAAGACGGGAAGACGGGATAGTTTAAGGGTTAAAGCGCTCTACAGAATCTAAGTCAAATTGATCACTACCTTGTAGTAGGAGTCACCAAGGCAACTCTAGTACCTAGAAGGAGCAAGTACCTTGAAGTATGGCTCAAAAACTAAGTACCAGAGTTGGTTTTGACCTAGTAGTAGCAAGTGAGAAGAAATGAGAAAAAAAACTAAGTTAAACGTGCTCCTAACTCACTCTAGGCGCACATGGAGGTATTAGCCTAAGGAAAATCTCCCTCTACATCCTAGTAGGCGCAAGTGGAGCTCCATGGTACCCTAAGAGGCACGCGTGAGCTTGAAGAACCAAGTAATAAAGCTCCTTGTCTCCTCTTGGCACCAGTGGACTTTGCTAGATCCAGATTCTAAGGAAACCCCCCCTCTTTGCATCAGTGGAATTTGCTAGCTCTATATTTTAAGGCAAAATCCCCTCTTGGTATTACTAGACTTTGCTATCTCCAAATTCTAAGGCGAAATCCCTTTTTGGCACCGGTGGACTTTTCTAGCTCCAGATTCTAAGGCAAAATCCCCTCGTGGCACCAGTAGACTTCCTTGTACACCTAGTTGGCGCAAGTTGCATAAAAATTAATTTTTTTAAGTGTGGAAATATACTCTTGGCGCAACCAATAACTCAGCAGCAACAATTATTTATTTCATCAATTGGTTTACTTGATTAACAATTTGCCATGTATCTAATTAATATAAAGTCTACACTTGAAGTAGAATAATAATCGACATTATTTTGTTTTATCTTTTTCTCCAACGAGAGCTGATAAAATAATAAATAAAGAGATACGGAGAAGTTCAAGCTTATTGGATATCCGTTAAACTTCTCACCAGAGAAATGTTACAATGCCTGATTTAATTCTTATATATTCTTAACGGGCATTATAATCGTTCTCCAGTAAGTAAATTCTTGGAAAAATAATTGTAGATTTTGTATAGGGTTTAATTTGTTGATTTTTGTAGAAGCAAGAACATTGTTGTTCTTAAATTTTAGCCAGTTAATTTATTTACCAAAGTGTAGCAACACCCTCGAGGATTTATATATGAATATATACTTCCACGAATATCTTGTGTTCTTTATTTTAATGTCCTAAATAATATTCACCTCAAGAATATGGAACCCATTAACCGAACACTAAATTATATATCTGCAAAAGATTTGAACGAATTTTTTAATTTAGTGAGTATCATAATCAACCCCCCATTCCACGATAATTCGGGACCTAACGGATATTGACAAATCAAAATACATGTAGAGAAGTGAAGATATCGATAAGCCATTTACACATGTGGAAAAGAGAAGATGTCGACAAGCCATTCTACATCTCGACACATACATCTCTATACACTTTGAAAATCTCGATAAAAGCTTTAATTACAGAATGCATCTATCCTGAAGATTCAAGATTACCCATCAACAAACCATTGTATTATCAAAATAGAAAGTCTATAAATGCATCTTGAAGAAAGCAAGATCAAGGGTCAAAATGAACCGGAAAAAGGAGGGTCACAAACCTAGAAAATTGTATCAGATTTGCTGCACTTAAAATAGAGATAGACAAAAGGACTTTAAAAAATATGTTAGTCTATTTTAGTGCAATTTCTGTAAACTGTGCATGTTGATTAACAAAACATGTTACGGGTCCTTAGTTCCAGAAGTAACAAATAGATTTAGGATTTTTTGTATTCTCTCAAGAAGTAGCCGAGTTGTTAAACATTTAAGAACACAGATTTGTAGCACAACATATTTGGTTTTTAATATAAATATCAAGTAAGTTTTGATAATTATTTCTATTTTTTTATAGTAAATTAATTATCACTGCAAATATTACATAGTCTGTTAAGTTGAAGATTAAGCCAAACACATAACTTGATTTTAACCAAGAAAAATCAAGAATCATACATTCACCCCCCTGTGTGCATTTCATACCTAACAAGTGGTATCAGAGAAAAATCTGAAAGTAAACAGATTAGGTCTTGGAAGTATGAGTGCACAAAAACTTAGCAGTATCTGAAGGGTTTTTAGCACATAAACGCAGCGAAAACGTAAATTTAATCTTAAAAAAACCGAAACCCTCCGCAGGATCCATGCGAAAAATAATATTTAATTCGTAGTTCAGTATGTTTACCTTAAGAAGCTTTACGTTAATGGAAAGATGGAGGTCTTTAATAGCGATCCAAGAACGATGAACGAAGATCCTTAGCAGCTGCTCCTCAAGTGTGAAGCACTCCACCGGTATCCACCAAGAAAACGATGTAATGAAGGAGGAGGAGATGGAGAAAATTAGGGTTTTATAAATCTTTTTGGTTGAGGCAAAAATAGGGTTTATAATAGTATATTTATAGGCAAAATTTTCAGGAAGAAAAGGGTAGTTAGTCCTCAGACTGTAAGGGATGCATTATAGTTGCCTACACATGACTCCTACTCTGTGTTTGTGGGAGATGCTGAAATGAGGAGATTCTTTAGAGAGATTGGTTATAACAAGGACTTGAAGAACCTTGGTTAGTTGAAAAGAAATGGGCTCAGGAAGGAATGGAACTTCTTCTTTGTTTCCCAGTAAAGTAATTATTTAAGGGGGTTGGATACAATTACTAAATAAATCGATGTATTATAAAAGTAAAGTAAGAACAGATGAATCAAATAACAGTTTATATTGATCTTTAATAAACTGTTACGAAACTCTCTCAAGAACAATATTCTTAAGAGCTTCTAGGTTATACGAATACTCGAGTTCTGCTCACCACTTATTGTGATAACCTATTCTGTGTTTATATACTACACAACTACAAATCAGTCCTCTATCTATTACAAGATACGTTATGATATGATTCTAACAGTTTACATATCTAAATTAACTACGATCCTATAAATCAGCACCTTCTGATTTATCTCGCAGTCTTGACTTATCATCCAAGTCATTCTCAACGAATAGCCTAATCAACAGATAAATGCTTTAGCTTCAATGGACAATCATTTGTATATATCAACGGATGACTAACGATCGTAAACGGATGATATCTAATCTTTTAACGGATAATCATATCACAGCAGTTGATCATATCCTAATTGTTAGAAAAATCATGATCTTCGACTTAGCCAATTCTCAACAATCTCCCCCAATTTATGCTTTGCAGAATAAGCATGAATTCTAATAGAATTGTCTAGTGCCAAAAACCAGATAGACAAAATAAGTAGTGTAAAGCTTACTTTGTTTCAGACTTTGATCTTCACATCTCTTGATAAATTCTGCAATATATCTGAACAAAAGTTTTAACTCCATCATCAATCTTTTTCAACATAATATCTTCTAACTTGATCTTCAAATTCTTTTCATACTCTATTTTGTCAGATAATTGATAGATAGCAGCTCTCAGATTTCTGATTTGAGCTCATTCTGTCATCATGTCTTCCAATGAAACATAACAAGTTTTTCTTCCATCATGATTCATAGTTATATGTCTCTGAGTAAGAACATTTTCAATGACAGCTTCACCTTACTTTATGTTGACTTCTTTCCCTTTGAAATTTATGTATTTAGGAATATATGATCCAAAATAATATAGACCATCATCCAGTATCCTTCTTTTGATATTGGAAAGAATCATGTTTGACCATAACCTAGAAGTTTCATCTTCAACTCTTAGCAAATAATGAATGTACTTCAATTCTTTTGTAGACATGATCATCTATTCATCAAGTGAAAGAACTTGAACTAGATCATTTTGTAATAAGAGTAAGATCTTCTGTTTAGATTCAGAACCATCATGTTTGTCAAGAATAATTTTCACAGCTTCAAGTCTATCCAGATGATCAACAGTTATTTCCTGATCTGGACTATCAGCAAGTGTGAAGTTTAACAACTTTAAGTTGACAAGTTTAGCTTCATGATGTCATATTTCAGCTCTTGTGAATGGTTCAATCAACTTAAGATTCATAGCTTGTACTAACCAAGACTTCTTATCTCCCATGGTATTAGAACCAATTAAACCATCCATCCTTATTCCTTCAAAAGTAAAACTCAATTTATCATTACAATTAAGATCATCAATTTTTCTCCATTTGTATTTTTTCTTATCTTTGGAAATACTTAAACTCTCCTTTCTGCTCTTTTCTGCAACATCTTCATATTTCTACTCCTCCATCTATTCCTCTCAGATCTTTTAAGCATATTCTTGTATTCTTGATCTGCTTTATCAACAGCTATTCTGATTTTTCCTTCCTGTGCCCTTTCTTCTCTATCAAAAACCATTTCTTCTTCCTTATTTTTCAGCATTAACAGCTTCAACATAAGCAAAGAGAATCATTCAATCCATTCAAAATAAAATTTCTTCTTCTTCTTCTTCTTCTTCAGTCTTCACAGAATCAGGAATCACTATCACTCTTTCAGTGCCAGAAAAATCATCAGAACTTGTAACTTTGTCATCAGGAATTGAACTAGGAGTAACAAGAGCAACTTTCATATTAGATCCATGTGATCTATCCTTAGAGACTTGCTTTGACTGTGTCTTCTTTTGACTTTGAAATACAGTTCCAGTTTGAACTTTCACAACATCAATTTTCACAGCATCAGAGGTCTCCTTTTCTTTTTCATCACCATCATCATCAGAATTAGTATTTCTCCTCAAAACTGATCCAGGTTAACATTTTGTCTTTGATACTATCTCCCCATTTTTGGCATCTAGAATTTGCAGAAGAGAGAAAATAGCATACAACTTGGAATTTGTAACATTCTGGCCAGCCTCTAAAGCTGTTAGCTTTTCAGACTTATGATCTTGTTTTGCTTCCAAGCTAAACATTCTCTTTAGCAAACCACTTTGTTTGTTTGTACCTTTAATATTCACATAAAGATCAACAAGCTCTTCTCTGATTTTAACAGTATCTTCCTTGAGTGCAGAGACAGAAGAATGCAGTCCTTTGAGTAAAATTGTAGTGGTTTTGATAGATACTTTCATATCAGTATGTGAAACCAATTGAACAACATAATCAGCTAAAGTCTGAGCAGATTCCATAGATATCTTTTCACTAGGTAATCTCCAAGAATGATTTCATTTTTAATCCCTATGAGGATATAAACCAGCAGTATGACCAGACGATGAGCCAAAAGTAGAGAATTTAGATGCTTCAATACCAGCTTTCAAAATAGCATCATCAATATTTTCATCATCAGAGTCATTAAATTCATCTTGATCACCAGAAGATTTCTCAGGAATGTCAGAATCAACATCAGAATCAGGAATTATGCCTTTGAGCTTTAAATCAAGATATGACTTAGAAGGCTTAGTTACCTGTGTAGATCGTGTAAGAAAAGAACCATGAGTACCTAAATCTGTCTGTTCTTTTAAATTGATCTCATCACTTCTCACACCACTGATCTCATGACTTTTAATAGTCAGAGCTTCCTCACAAGGATTAACTAAATCTTGTCTCTCATCTACCTCTCCTTTCGCTAGGTAAGGATCCTTCCTCTCTTTAATTATGTTTTTCACTAAATCTTTTCTTTCATTCTCACATGAAAAGCTCAGAGAAGTTTATCCTACAAAAATAAGAGGTGGATGAGAAGAGTTTTCTGTGATCATATGACTAGAGGTATTCCTTTGTAAAGGTCTAATCATAGTCATATCAGTAGATAAAATAGCGTGTAAGGGAATTTTTACCTTGAGGAGTATCAACCATTGGTATAGCCTTGAGTGGTTGTACCAAGATTGCTTCAAGCTTATCTTGAGAAATGATCATTATAGCTATAGAATCAGGGGCAGCTTCATCAGGAATTGTCCTTGTATCAGGGATGTGCTTCTTGTCAGGAATTGACCCCATATTAGAATTTGATACTAAGTCTGTAACAGTACTTTGAATTGTTGGTTCTTGTGTGACTTGAGATTAGAAGCTTCTTCAACCCTTTGAACTGAAGGTTCTTATGTGCTTACCTCAAAGATAGGATCATTGATAACAACATCCAATCCGACAATATGCTTTTGATGAGCTTCCCTGTCTTGTACAGTCTTTAGAATATCTTCAACCATAAAAAATTGACTTCCTTGAGTAATGTCAGGAATATTCAGATGTGATCTTATGCTTGCACCTACACTTTGAGCAGGTGGTTCTTGTACAACTGGGGCATTAACATGGCATCTTTACTTGAAAAGATGGTTCTTGTGTACTGTACCCCTTCTGTGGTGATTGAATTTTAATCTTCTTGCTTTGAGAAATAGATAAAATATGTGCTTTCCTCTTGATAGACTTCTGCAGATCAACTACCTTAGAAATTTCAACTATCTTGGCCGTGTGAGATGTAGTAACTGTTTGATCATGAATTGTCACTATCTTATCAGGAATTGCTTGAGACCTGTCAGAATTTGACAATGTCAGGATTGATAGATTCCTGATCCAGAGCAATATCAACAACCACTATAAGACCATCTGGTTTCTTATGAACATTTTCTGCTAACTTCACTAGTATTCTTTTCTTAGGTTTAGCAGCTACAATCAAACTTTGGTCTTCTTCTGCATTAGCACCAATAACCTCCACTGGTCTAGCAGGCTTGTTGAATACAATTGGTTCATCACTGTCACTTTCAGTGTTTGATGATTTATCAACCAACTTAACACTAGCTCGAACTTTTCTTTTATTTCTTTCTTGAATCTCTTTGATTTTTGTTATTGATGAAACACTTTTCTTCCGTACTCCACCTTTTTGATCCAAAAATATAGGTGAGTGTGAAACAGCCTTTAGACCTGATTTTCTCTGAGACAAATCAGACTTAGCTATTATATTTGATTTTGCAACTGATTCCTTTTGAGAAGAATCAGAGGTGATATTATGTTTTGATTTAAGTGAAGAAAAATGGAAACTTTGGTCAGGAACAGGGTTGGATGTTCCCTGTCCCACAACGTCAGGAGTTAGAAAATTATATTTGTCAGGCATTTTGTTAGACAAAAACATCCACAATTGCATAATGCACAAAGGCTTAGAACTAAACCTTCCATCAATGATCATCTGTTGTTTCTTGAAATTTGGTAAATTCACTGTTCTTATTAGGACATAAAACACTCAAGTCATTTTCCCACATGCATTATCAATATATCAAATTTTAAACATGCAGTGCAAAAAGAATATGAATAGTCACAGTATAAAGCACGTAAAAGAAAAATAAGTTTTCTAACATGCATCAAGCTGAAATATATCAAACAAAAGATTTCATTGATATTAATGAAGATGATTACAAGATTTCGAATTACAAAAGATTCCTAACTTCTAAAAGCTAGAACCTATTCTATCTTCATATTATTTGTGACCTCCTGGCTCTTCAGAGGTCTGCGACGGTAAATCCGCGAGATTATAGTTGCAAGAGAAATAATGTTCTCTTGCAGCTTAAGAGCCTCAATCCGATGCCTCCCAGCTTCTTTGGCCCGGCGTTCCTCTTCAACAATGGTCTCCAGTTGGAAAAACTGGAGATCAGTCTGCTGTTAAAAGGACAGCTCCTCATAAACTGATGATGGAATGTCATGAGGGCTATATATTTGGTGGTTAATTTTGACTTTAAGTCTCCACAGATTATAATAGATACGACCCTCATCTAACTTGAAAGCGGGAAAGTAAAGCCCACCTTTAGTGCGAGTGTAAAATTGGTTTTGGTTCATGTGATGGTTTTGAGAAGACAATGAGTTGTGTGTAGAGAGAGAGAGAGAGTGAAACGATTGAGCAAGATGTGAGATTTCTAAGAGACAATAAGAATGATTTTATAGCCAAAACCTACTGGGAATATAAAGAGACACCTTTGATTATCTGTGTAATAAAGGATACTGCATGCATAATCTTACGCGTATATAGGCAAATAAAATAAATTCTCTTTACATGCACCTATTCCCAATATAAAACGAATAATGATGACAAGTTAAACATGATTATCCAAAATAGAATAAAACAAATTTGTAACACTTAAAAATCACGAAAGAAATAATGTTACCGTCCTTTTTAAGAAAAGTCATGTCTTGTCCATCACTTACTGAGATAAAATTTGTAATCCAAAATTAAGAATTTAATCATGATTTCTCCCCCTCAGCATTTGCATTGTTGAAATTATTAGCAAAATCAAGAATCTCTTCTCCACTGACCAATATGTCAGAAATTGACAAAACATTAGTAATGTGAATTACAAAATTAGTTCCATACAAAACTCCCCCTATAATTGTGCTGTCAGTTCCTGATAGTTTTACATTTCTCCCCCTCAATATGTGCATTTTCATTAGGATTTTCCTTCTTTCCTGATTAAGATTTTTGTCCATTTGTCCAAAGTTTCCATGGTTGCATTCTTCCCTCACTAATTCATTAAAGTTATTGAAGTTGAGATGAGAAAGCTTCTTGTGCCAATTCCAACTTTCATCTACTGATGCCTTGGTTACCATACAAGTTTCAGGACCATCAGTATTTGCATAAAGTTTGGCTTTGTAAATGTTTCCATGTCTATAAGCTTTGAAAATAGTTTTCTTTGTGATCTTATGAACTACTTGACAGTGCGTATCATAGAACACGACATAGAAACCTCTGTCAGTGATTTGACTAATGCTCAACAAGTTGTGCTTCAGTCCATCTACCAGAGCTACGTTTGAGACGATGACATTTCCAATGATAATATTGCCATATCCCGGTGTTTTTCCTATATTTCCATCTCAATAGGAAATCATTGGGCCAGCCTTCTCATATTCTGACAACAGGGATTTAGTTTCAGTCATATGTGATGAACAATCACTGTCCAAGACAGGCACATTCTTCTTGTTTCCCTGTAATCAGAAATATGAAAATCAGTCAGAATTTTTAAGAACCCACACTTGTTGGGTCCTTTTTGACATCTTATGCGTTTTTACTTAGCAAACCTCTTGTCAGGATTTGATCCATCATGATTTACTCCATCAGGATTTGTCTTGGATTTTTGACTCTATAAGATGTATTCACATTCAGTTTAGCAGTTCTATTTAAGACAACAATTTTATTGAATTTTGGAAAATGATCATAGTCGTTATGATACACACTATGATAATATTTACAAGTGTAAGTAGCATTGTTATTCCCAGTGGACTAACAATGAGATTTACAGAAGGGGGGTTGAATGTAAATCTCAAAACTTTTTCAAGTTTTGAGTAGTTTCTAAGGCTAAGTGTTTTAGTGAGCAAATATGTGTGAATGGCTTGAAGCTAATACAGACAGATATATATTCAAACACAAATGTAAAGAACACAAAGAACGTAAAAACTTTTCTGGTGGATTTGTTGTTCCACCAGAGATGTGTTATTTCAGAAAATCTGTGATTCAAAGAATTAAATCACAGCTGCTTCCTAGTACAAACTAGATGATTTTCTCTCTGGATTTTTCTAAATAGCTCTGGAAAATTCACATCTAATTACTAGCTGCTACTTGGTTTATATATCACCAAGTTTACAAGTGAAGACAAAACTGTAAAATACAATTAAAAAGGCTCTTCACATGTTTCTTCTTCATTTCTCTATCCAATGCAATTTAGGCTTAGCTGTTAATCTTTGACTACTTCCTTGTTTGCACCAGAATGGAAATGCTGCATTTTCTTGATTCCTCCTAGAGGCTTCCACATTCCAGTTTGTCTCTGTCAACCCATGTGCCTCTGTCAGCTTATGAATTGTCACTATCAACTGCTAATGAACTAAGCATCTGTTGAAGCTTTCATCCGTTGAAGCATTATCCATTGAGGCTTTATCCGTTGAAGCTTTATCCGTTGATGCATTAGCAGTTGAAGTCTTTATCCATTGAAGCACTTATCCGTTGATGGATATTATCAGTTGAAGCTTTAGAGACATCCGTTGAAGCTTTGTTTCTTATCCGTTGAAGGTCTTCAATATCATTTGATACTTCTTCACTTATACAAAATTACAAGGCATGAAATATCTACAATTAGCCCTCCTATTTGCATATCCACTAGTAGTCAACATGACTGATAATTTCCTACAACATCTAATAATTACAACTTGAATCCAGAGAATGAAATGTGCTACAATACTAAACTTATTGCTAAGTAAAGCTACTCCTTCAACGGATAGCCAAGATGGTCTTATCCGTTGAGGCTACAAATACTAGATTTCTACTTAAGTATTTTTTTTAACTTATCATCAAACTAATACACATATTCCTAACAATCTCCCCCTATTTATGTCTACTAGAACTGTAGGCATAAATTTGGGTTTAGCTTGATGATAACAAAATACTTGACAAATATATTAACTGTAATAAAGCAGAAATTCAAAAGTGCTGCAAAAATGTGTATGCTGAGATGGAATTGAAGAATTACATTGTTTCCAAGGGTACTCCTTTAGCCTGAGCAGATTAATTTCTTTTCCTTTGATCCATTGTTTTCTTTCCTAGCCTCCTGTCATTCTCCTCTATTTGAAGTTGAAGTTGTCTGTAGAACTCAGCTTCATCTTCTTCATTGATGTCTAACTTAGATAGCATATCCTTGAGAGTTTCATTACTGGCAATCTTGAGCTGATCTTCAAGTCTGAAAAATCTTCTGACTCCTTTGTTGTCTCTGAACTCCATCAACCAATGAGGTGATTTGTGAACTGTAATTCCTCTTTCTTGAATGAGTAATGTTCTAGGCAAGGCATTGGGCTCCCACCAAGTTTTCCTTATGTTGGCAATCTTGTTGAGAATCTCAGTCTTGGCAGTCCTGGTAAAGCCAGAATCCCTCTGTATGGCTGAGTAGACTCTAACCAAGGTAGAGTAGCCTTCATTCAGAATCCTGTAGAGAGGCCAAGTTCTTTCCCTACTTCCTTTGTATTTGAACACTAGTCTTTCTGGTAGCTGTCTGTAGGCAGCTATTCCCCTTACTTCCTCCAGCTCATCCAGATAGAGTTCAATGTCTGAAAATTCTTTTATGTCACAAATGTGAACATAAACATCCTTAGAGGCTTGTGGCTTAGGCTTAGGCTTCTGAGTGAATTTGATTGAGGTTTTAGGATGTGTTGATTTGATTCTTCTTTTCTGCTTCTTTGATGGTGGAGAAGAGGTTAAGAAGGTGGGTAATTTGATGGTGTCCCAATCAATTGGTTCCTCCTTAGGAATGATTGTTTCACCATGAATGTTTATGAAGGGGTCAGGCACAATGGGTTCAGGAATAGAAGGTAGTGGTTTGGATTTTGATTGGGTTTCTTCAGTCTCATCTACCATCTTTCTCTTTGCATTGGCCTTCTTTCTGTTCCCTTTCTGCCATTCCTCTCTTTCCTTCTTTCTTCCATATCATTATCAACCATGTCCCCCATACCTTCATCTTCACTTTTGTCTTCAATTTCTTTCTTTTCTTCAGCTTGACTTGACTTTAGCTGTTTTTCAAGCTTTGTTTGTGCTCTTTTGTCAGCCTTTAGCTTTTTGGCTTCTTCCTTCAACCTTCTGGCTTCTTCCCTCTTGGCTATTGGGAATTTGGGATGTCCTTGCATCACACAAATGCTCTTTCCCTCTCTAAAGATAATAGCCATGTTCCTCCTTTCAACCACATCCATGGTCTCTTTGTGCTTTATGATACTTCCACCCAAAACCTTGTCTTCATCAGGCTTTGGAAGAGGAAAATCCACTTCTTTCATTTGAGCAAAGCTTAGAGGATTCTTTGTAGAGTCCTTATTGGATCTGTTGTTGGGCTTGAGAACCATAGGTTTCATATTCTTGGAAGAAGTCTCTACAACCTTATTCCTCCTTACTGGCTTGAGCTCCATAATAATTGGTTCCACCTTTGTGCTATGCTTCATAGATTGTGATTTAGAAGTTGTAGAACCAAAAATTTGTTGCATCTTTTCATCAATTTTCCTCCTTTGCTCTTTGACTTGCAATTCAGCTGCTGCTATCTGGATTAGATCAATTCCATCAAGCTTTCCTTTGATTTGAATAGTTGGAGAAGTGGTGATGGCAGGAACTAGCACTTGAGATATTTGAACTGTTGTTGATGGCTCTCCTTCCCCTTCCCCTTTATTCTCCCCCTTTTTGTTATCATCAAGGGTAGGGGTCAAGCCTTGTGCTTTTGCCAGCTGCATTAGTAGATTTGTCTGAGTTTGTTGATTCTGAAGAATGGTGACCATAGAGTCTTCAATGATCTGAACTCTGTCTTCCAACCTGGCCAGCCTCTTGTCAGCATCAGATGCTTTCC
The DNA here is from genome assembly GCF_009905375.1 of Apium graveolens. NCBI lineage: Eukaryota > Viridiplantae > Streptophyta > Magnoliopsida > Apiales > Apiaceae > Apium > Apium graveolens. The sequence goes on from NC_133651.1 coordinate 293,154,569, forward strand.
TCAGTCTCCCCAACAAATCTTGCATAGTACCATAAGGCATGACTGAATCCATCTTCTCAGCATTGTAGGATTTCAGATCAGCAATGTCCTGCTTGAGTTCATCCACACTTAGATTCTGTTTGAAATGCTGCAACTGCAAGAGATGCAGAGAGTCCAGATGAGCTTGAAGAATTGCCTTGGTACCAGCATCTGTAGTCTCCTGAAGGGCCTTCTGAATAGTGATTACTTGCCTGACCAAAGTTACACCAAACTCTCCTGGTGTAGATGCCTTTGCCCATGCCCAATCAGGTAGATCTGGAACAGAACTTGGGCCTGCTTCTCCCCCTAAGTTTATGCTCTCATCCAAAGAATTAGAGTCATCATCATTAGAATTTACTCCAAATTCTTCAGATGGCTCACCAGCTTGAGAAGGCAGCCTGTTAACAGCAGCTTTGTCTCTGAGAAGAGATTCTGAAGTGTGTACAATGTGTAAAGTCTGTTCTGCCTCCACATTGCCCTGAGCAGCCAATAATTGATAGGCTGGAACAGGGTGAGTAAAAGTGTCAGCATCCAAGGAAATGTTATCAATTACAGCTTTGTAATGTTGCTGAAATTATCTTTCCTTTTCTGCATCATCCACTATCATTGACTCACTAGCAATGGCTGGATCCACCCTTATAGCTTCTATACCTGCCTTTCTCTCATTTTCTCTATTTTCTTGCATCAGGGGGCTCCCCCTGGCTCACACACACCCTCACACCCTCACCCTCACCTTCTAAGGTGGCACTCCTTTCACTCACTTTTGCCATGCTGGAAGAAGTAGCATGCATATGATGACTCTCAACCTCTCTTTTTGCCTGGGAGCAACCCAACCTCTCACTCAAATTATCACTCCCTTCCCTCAAACCTAAGAGTGATTGTACAGTAACCATGTCCTCTACAGTTGGAAGTGTTTCTGTTATATGTGTAGAGACCATCAACGGATAGGGAGTATTCGTTGAAGTGGAAACTGATGGTATCAACGGATAACTGCTATTAAGCTTATCCGTCGAAGAACAACCACTTGTCAACGGATGAGAGATATCCGTTGAAGAAGGAAAAGATGTAGATATTAAAATTGACATAATTGTTGAATCTGCGTGAATTGATTTTAAGTGAGGTGACACAGATTCTTCAACTATATCTGAAAGAATTGGCTGATGATCCAACAAATCATCTAAAAGATGATGATCATCAGGTTTTGAGTGGGGCTCCTCCCTGAGTTTTAATGAGGGAGAATCAGGAAGTGATGTGAATATCATATCTACATCCAGAGAGGGTGATGGAGAGTTTGATGATGGATGTGTTTCTATTATGAGAGAATGGGGCTGTGACTCCACATTTGCTGGAGTCACATCAAGCTAAATTTGAGAAGGCAAAGATACAAGTGGATGTATATGTGCTGTGTATGCCCCTTGTGTGGAAACTAGGGTCTTGGCCTTCTTCTTCCTTGAAAAGGCTTTGATTGGTGAATTTGTGGCTTCAGTGTCCCTCCCTCTTTTGTTCTGTGTCCCTGGTTGGGGACTACTTTTAATAGTTGCACCCTTTGGGGAGGATACAACTAGGGATGTGTTTGACTCCTTTTGAACCACCACAGTCTTTTGAGAGACTGTGGCTTGGCTGGCTGGGGTACCACTCACCTCTCCCACCTTATCCTGGGGGGTTTCTTGATGTTCACCCCTCCCCTCACCACTCACACCCTGTTCACTCCCTTCAGGGTTTATGGTAGTTGTTACAACTGTTGTCTTTTGAGAGACAACAGAGGTGGTTTTCTTTGGCTTGTGTTTTGAAATTTTAGTTTTGGTGGCTTTGGTAGGAACCTGTTTGGACAAAGACACAGATTCCATTGCCACACTGGAAGGCAAAGAAACAATGGGGTTGGAAACAGTAGGAGTTATAGAAGTGTTTACCTCACTTACCTGTGGTGCATTCATGATTGGAAAATATACCAATGCCACCTGGCTGTTGAGGTTCATTCTCAAAAGGTTTGCAAGGACCCTTTTCTCTTGTGCCCAACATTTGAGTTTATTGTTCTCATTAGATATAACCAATCCTTCAGCAACATGGTTAGCCAATAACATAAAGAATCTATCATAGTAGATGTTATGTGGTCTATTAGCTTTGTTACCTAATCTGGAACCTAATTCTAGCATGACATAGTTGCTAAAATTAAAGTACCTATCAGAAACTAGCATATAGAGCATATTAACAAGAGATGAAGTTATGGCATCAAAATTGCTGATCTTCCCATTGAAAACCTTGATAAAGGCATCTCCAAGAAAACTCCATTCTTTCCTAAGGCCCTTCCTTCTAATACTACCTAAACTAGCAGAATCAAAAGCATAGCCTATGGAATCTAACATAGCAGATACATCTTTATCAGTGTGTGGTGTCATGGCATTATTCTCAGGAAACTTAAAATAAGACTGTATATCATCACAGTTAATGCAGTAATCCGTACCTTTGAGAGAGAAGGCAATAGTCATATCTGTGGAGTTGAAACCTGCAGTTGTCCAAATCTCCTCAATCACCTCACAATAGATGGTTGGGGCTTCCAGCATTGCATAGCTTAGTTTGCAGTTTTTGATGAAGTCCATCATCTTGTGATAATCAGAATGGGCTTCATTCTTTTCAACCAAGGCTACGAAATTATTCTTTTCATAAACAAATCCAGATTGAGACATAATTTTGACTAGTGGTGCCATTGTTGTGAGTAGAGGTTGCAGAGAAAAACTTGAGAATTTTGGGAGAGAAGGAGAATAAAAATTGCAAGAAAGCGTAAAGTGAAAATAAGAATTCAATGGGCTTTTATACTTTCTTGAATTAAAACGTAAATAAAATGATTAAATGATACTTTTAAACAAATTACAGCCGTTTAAGAATAAAGAAAACTGTAGAAATTCTGAAAACTGCCTTTAATACAAATACATACAACAGTGTATATCTGTATCAACGGTTAAGTAAAAGAATCAACGACTGTGGCTCACTTAAAGTAACTGATGTGACACTTCAACGGATAAGGTAAATAGTTATCCGTTGATGATCAACACTATTTTATCCGTTGAGGGATAAAATTACCAGAAATGTATTTGTCTTTCAACGGATAATGAACATCCGTTGATAGAACAATTTTGGCTTTCAACGGATAGGGAATATCCATTGATAGAATAAGTCTTACTTAAAGCCAACTTTGTTCTTGCAGCAAATTCATTTCAGGCTTCAAGGCAGATTATATAGAGGACATAAATTTATGAATAATTAAGCATACCTAGCTCACTTACTAATCTTGTGAATGTTGATTCATCAAGTGGCTTGGTAAATATGTCTGCAATCTGCTTTTCACTTGGAACAAAATGAAGTTCCACTGTACCTTTCATCACATGTTCCCTAATGAAGTGGTACTTGATGTCAATGTGCTTGGTTCTTGAGTGTTGCACTGGATTTTCAGTAATGGCAATGGCACTTGTGTTGTCACAGAATATAGGAATTTTGTCAACAGTTAGTCCATAGTCAAATAGTTGATTCCTCATCCATAGTATCTGTGCACAACAACTACCAGCAGCAATGTACTCAGTTTCAGCTGTTGATGTAGAAACAGAATTTTGCTTCTTGCTGAACCATGACACAAGCTTGTTCCCTAGAAATTGATAGGTGCTAGTTGTGCTTTTCCTGTCTACTTTGCAGCCTGCATAATCTGTATCTAAGTAGCCAATTAGATCAAAACCAGACTCTCTAGGGTACCAAATTCCTAGATTTGGAGTCCCTTTGAGATATCTGAAGATTCTTTTAATAGCCACTAAGTGAGATTCTTTAGGGTCAGCTCGAAATCGAGCACATAGACATGTAGAAAACATTATATCAGGACTACTAGCAGTTAAATATAAAAGTGAACCAACCATGCCTCTATAACTTGAAATGTCCACAGACTTTTCAGCCTTGTTTAATTCAAGCTTGGTGGCAGTTGCAGATGAACAGTCCATTAAGTCAAACTTCTTTAAAAGATCATAAATATATTTAGTTTGACTAATGAAAATTCCACCACTAACTTGTTTAACTTGTAAACCAAGAAAATAAGTTAGCTCTCCCATCATGCTCATTTCATATTTACTTTGCATTAACTTAGTAAATTTTTTACAAAGCTTATCATCTATAGATCCAAATATAATATCATCTACATAAATTTGAACAAGTATTTTAGAGCCATTAACATTTCTAAAGAAGAGAGTTTTGTCAACAGTACCTCTTGTGAAGTGATTATCTAGAAGGAATTTTGACAAAGTCTCATACCAGGCTCTAGGTGCTTGCTTTAGTCCATAGAGTGCTTTCAACAGATAATACACATAGTCTGGAAAGTTTGGATCTTCAAACCCTGGAGGTTGGCTTACATAAACTTCTTCCTCCAATTCCCCATTTAGAAATGCACTCTTGACATCCATTTGATAGACTTTGAAATTGGCATGGGCTGCATAGGCTAGAATGATTCTGATGGCCTCAAGTCTGGCAACAGGAGCAAATGTTTAATCAAAATCTATTCCCTCTTGTTGAGAATAACCTTTAGCAACCAATCTGGCTTTATTCCTTATGACAATGCCATTTTCATCCATCTTGTTTCTGAATACCCATTTTGTGTCAATAGAACTCTTGTTTTTTAGCTTGGGTACCAGCTTCCATACTTTGTTCCTCTCAAATTGGTTTAGCTCCTCTTGCATTGCTAAAATCCAATCTGGATCCAATAGAGCTTCTTCTACTCTCTTAGGTTCCTCCTGTGATAGAAATCTACTATACAGACATTCATCTTGAGTAGCCCTTCTAGTTTGCACTTTAGATGTAGCATCACCAATGATCAGTTCAAAAGGGTGATTCTTGGTCCATTTCCTTTGAGGTGGTAGATTAGCTCTAGATGAGGTTGCCTCAGTATTGTCATGATGTGTGATAGAATGTTGATTGGTTGAAACTCCCCCTGAGTTGCTGATCCTTTGAAAGGAATTGGGAGCTCTATCAACTGATGAAGTGAATTGATTATCCGTTGACAGACCGTGATCAACGGATGCTTCATTATGAACTTCAATGGATGATGCACTTTGTCTTTCAACGGATGCTGCATTGCTTCTTTCAACGGAAGCTGAATTATGACTTTCAACGGATGCAGCATTCTGTGCATTATCCAAAGGCAGATTTTGAATTCTTCTTGAGATGCCTTCTTTATCATTCTCATCTTCACTATCATCACAATATATCTCAATATTGTCAAATTTGAGTCCTTCATGATGTCCCTCATCTGTTAGTCCATCAATCTTTTTATCATCAAACACAACATGCACAAATTCCATGACAATGTTGGTTCTTAGATTGTAGAGCCTATATGATTTTCCAACAGAATAACCAACAAATATTCCTTCATCAGCCTTTGCATCAAACTTCCCTTTGTGATCAGATTGATTCCTTAAGATGTAACATTTACAACCAAAGACATGCAGAAAGTTTAAAGTTGGTTTTCTTCCCTTGAATAATTGATAGGGAGTCATGCCTTTTGCCTGATTGATTAGAGAAATATTTTGAGTGTAACATGCACAGTTAACAGCCTCAGCCCAAAAGTAAGTTGGGAGTTTTGACTCTTCAAGCATTGTCCTTGCAGCTTCAATTAGTGATCTGTTCTTCCTTTCCACCACACCATTTTTTTGTGGGGTCCTTGGAGCTGAGAACTTATGCATTATCCCATTTTCTTCACAGAACAACTTCATGGTTGAATTCTTGAACTCAGTTCCATTGTCACTCCTAATATTCCTTACTTTGAAATTAGGATGATTATTGACTTGCTTGATATGATTGATAATGATTTCACTAGCTTCATCCTTTGATCCAAGAAAATAAACCCATGAAAACTTTGAGAAATCATCTACAATCACTAGGCAATATTTTTTCCTTGAAATTGATAATACATTGACTGGTCCAAAAAGATCCATGTGTAGCAGTTGTAATGGTTCATCAATTGCAGATTCCAGCTTCTTACTGAATGATACTTTCTTTTACTTTCCTTTCTGACAAGCATCGCACAGTCCATCCCTTGTGAATTCTACTAGAGGTATTCCTCTAACTAAGTCCTTTTTGACTAGATCATTCATTATCTTGAAATTCAAATGGGACAGCTTTTTGTGCCATAGCCAACTTTCAACTGAGCTTGCTTTGCTGAGAAGACAAGTAATAGATTCTGCATCTGTAGAGTTGAAGTCAGCTAAGTACACATTCCCTTTTCTAACTCCAGTTAGAACCACTTTATTGTCCTTCTTACTTGTGACAATACAGGCTTCAGAAATTGAAGGAAACAGTATTCCCTCTGTCACATAGTTGAATGATGCTCAATAAGTTGTGTTTGAGACCATCAACCAATGCAACTTCATCAATGATGACATTTTCTTTTGAAATCAAGCCATATCCCATAGTGAATCCTTTGCTGTCATCTCCAAAAATTTTGCTAGGGCCAGCTCTCTCCTTAAACTCTGTGAGCAGGGTGAAATCTCCCGTCATGTGTCTTGAACAGCCACTGTCTAAGTACCATAGATTCCTTCTTTTTCCCTGCACACAACAAAATCAATCAAGTTGATTTTGGTACCCAAGTTTCCTTGGGTCCAGCCTTGTTAGTCTTTTTCCTAGACTTCATTCCTCCTGCATCTTTTGACTTAGGTAACTTTGGGTCAACCTTGATCTCAGATGTGGTTGGTTGAAGTGTAGGGTTAGTCACAAAATCATTTAGCACATTCGATTGAATTTGATAAGGCATAGATTGTGCAAACATGTTATTCCACATATGCATATTGTATGGCATTTGAGGCATACTAAATGCAGTAAAATAAGGATTATTAATATATGGCATGTTTGCAAAATGTGTATGGGGATTCTGATGAGACATAACATGCATAGCATGTAGAGGTGACATAGACATGTTAGGCATGGAGGGATTTGATGGCATGGGAGCATTTTTAATAGATTTGCAATTATCAGATAGGTGATTAACACTTTTACAATGCACACAGCTTTTTCTAGGAGCATACCTATCAGGTGTGTAATTGTTATGTTTATTAATCCCTACCTTCCCATTTCTTTTAGATTTTCTTTTAGTTTCCTTCTTATCCTCAACCAACTTAAGCCTATTTTTCAGCTGATCTAAAGTCATGTGTCCTATATTCACCTTACTGGCATCTTTGGATGTGCTAGCTGCTTCTTTGACAAAGTTCTTGAAAGTTGAATCATCCTTCTTATTGAGATTTTTATTTTTAAAATTACTTGCCTGTTTTAATTGATGAGCCTTCAACGGATGCTCTTTTTCTTCCTTCAATGGATAACTTTCATCATCCATTGATTCCACATCCGTTGACAATCCATCAATTAATTATAACTCCTTTTTGTTTTTCTTCCAGGCATCCTCACAGAATGATTCAATTCCCTGAACCTTGGCAATCTGAACACTAACATCCCTAGATGTTTTCCAGGCCTTGATTACCTCTTGCTCACTTTCTAACTGTTTAGAAAGAATTTCTACTTTCTTAACAGCTTCTTCTAGTTCACTCTCAACAGTCAAGCATATAAGTTTAATCTTTTCAAGCTCAATTACCTGATCCTCTAACACAGCATTCCTATCACTTAAAAACACATTATTCTCTTTGATCCTAGTGTTTTCTTTAGCTAGTGATTTAAGGGAAACACACAAATGATATAATTCATTGGACATATCATTTATGGCTTCATTGCATTCATTTTTAGAAAGCTGAGAGAGATCAGCAGTAATTACCTGGTTGCTTGATGAACTAGTTTTATTTTCATCAGATTTAGCCATCAGGGCTAGGTTGACATATTCCATATCATCATCTTCATTGACTCCATCTGCTTCCCAATCATCTTGAGTGAGAAAAGCTCTTTCCTTTTGTTTGAGCAAATCAAAATACTTCTTTTTGTAATCAACTTGCTCAAATTTCTTCTTATCAGAGGTTGGCTTCCTACACTCACTTGCAAAGTGTCCACTAATACCACAGTTATAACATTTGAACTTGGATTTGTCCACCATGTTTTTGTTTGGCTTAGTGAATTTTGTATTTTTCCTGAACTTCATCTTTGCAAACCTCCTGGACAGAAAAGCCAGATGTTCATCAACATCATAAGAGTCATCCTGACTGGAATTGTTTTCATCCTCAGCTACTTGCTCTTTACCCTTGCTTGATTCTGATTTGCTTGTGCCAATTTTGAGACTTGGCATTGTCTTCTCCTCATTCCTGGCTCCAACTTTCTCACTGTAAGCTACAAGTGCAACTGATCCTCCTTTTCTCTTTCCCTTTTCCAACAGCTCATCTTGCTCCATCTCAAGTTCATATGTCTTCAAAATTCCATATAATCTTTCAAGTGTGAAGTCCTTATAATCTTGAGAATTTCTTAGAGAAACAGTCATAGGCTTCCATTCCTTTGGTAGAGACCTTAGAAATTTTAAATTGGAGTCCTTGACTTGGTACATTCTGCCATACAGCTTCAATCCATTCAACAGTTTTTGAAATCTGTTGAAGGTATCATTCAATGATTCTCCTTCTTCAAAATGAAAATATTCATACTGTAGAATGAGAAGCTGCATTTTGTTTTCTCTAACTTGCTCAGTGCCTTCACAGATAAGCTACACAGTATCCCAAATTTCCTTAGCAGTTTGGATGTTACTGACATTGTCATACATATCTTGATCTAGGCCATTAAACAGAATGTTCATGGCTTTCTTGTCCTTGTGAACCTCTTCAATATCTTCAACAGTCCATTCTGCTTTTAGCTTGGGAATAGACTGTCCAACAACAACTATTGCAGTAGCAGCTGTGGCCACCTTGTGAGGGATGTGAGGACCATTTTCAATGCAGTTGATGTAGCTTTCATCTTGAGAGAGAAGATGTAAATGCATCTTCACTTTCCAGTGATGATAGTTATCTCTTTCCGAGATTGGAATCTTTACACCAATATCCTTCTTACTCATGATGTTAGCAGAATAGATCTTTAAACTCTTTGTATGTTAAGAGCTTGCTCTGATACCAATTGTTATTCCCAGTGGACTAACAATGAGATTTACAGAAGGGGGGTTGAATGTAAATCTCAAAACTTTTTCAAGTTTTGAGTAGTTTCTAAGGCTAAGTGTTTTAGTGAGCAAATGTGTGTGAATGGCTTGAAGCTAATACAGACAAATATATATTCAAACACAAATGTAAAGAACACAAAGAACTTAAAAACTTTTCTGGTGGATTTGTTGTTCCACCAGAGATGTGTTATTTCGGAAAATCTGTGATTCAAAGAATTAAATCATAGCTGCTTCCTAGTACAAACTAGATGATTTTCTCTCTGGATTTTTCTAAACAGCTCTGGAAAATTCACATCTAATTACTAGCTACTACTTGGTTTATATATCACCAAGTTTACAAGTGAAGACAAAACTGTAAAATACAATTAAAAAGGCTCTTCACATGTTTCTTCTTCATTTCTCTATCCAATGCAATTTAGGCTTAGCTGTTAATCTTTGACTACTTCCTTATTTGCACCAGAATGGAAATGCTGCATTTTCTTGATTCCTCCTAGAGGCTTCCGCATTCCAATTTGTCTCTGTCAACCCATGTGCCTCTGTCAGCTTATGAATTGTCACTATCAACTGCTAATGAACTAAGCATCCGTTGAAGCTTTCATCCGTTGATGCCTTATCCGTTGAGGCTTTATCCGTTGAAGCTTTATCCGTTGATGCATTAGCAGTTGAAGTCTTTATCCGTTGATGGATATTATCCGTTGAAGCTTTAGATACATCCGTTGAAGCTTTGTTTCTTATCCGTTGAAGGTCTTCAATATCAGTTGATACTTCTTCACTTATACAAAATTACAAGGCATGAAATATTTAAAATTAGCCCTCCTATTTGTATATCCACTAGTAGTCAACATGACTGATAATTTCCTACAACATCTAAGAATTACAACTTGAATCCAGAGAATGAAATGTGCTACAATACTAAACTTATTGCTAAGTAAAGCTACTCCTTCAATGGATAGCCAAGATGGTCTTATCCGTTGAGGCTACAAACACTAGATTTCTACTTAAGTGTTTTGTTTAACTTATCATCAAACTAATACACATATTCCTAACAAGCATGCCAACTGCTACCACAGTGAGAACAAGAATTTTGTGGTTTGTATAATACTGATCTACCACTAATATTAGATTCAGGAATTTTAGAAACATTCTTTTTAGGCTTCTTGTAATTTAATAGCAATATGGTTAGTATTACCAGAGTTAAAGTAAGCTTTCCTAGGAGCATTAGGAATGTACTTATAGTTATTTGCCTTGTTTATTCCTTGTTTTCATTTCTACCTCTCTTAGACCTAGGTTTGGGAGCCTTAGAAGTTACCTCACATATTTTATTGTCTAAATGACTCTTAGGCTGTGTTCCCGAACCATTTTTGAGAAAGAAAAGAAATGATAGGGAGAGAAATACATATAAAAATTTTCTACAAGATGTTCCCGAGATTTTTGACATAGAGAAAAGAAAAGAAAGCCGAGGAAAATGGGGATCATTTTTATCCAAAATATTTCTTCCCAAATATGGGAAGATTGAGAGAGAAACGAAATAACGGAGTGATAATAGCAAAATACATGCCCTACCCATTTTATCTACATCCCATTATCTTCTCCCACACATTGTATTTTCCCCGCTATTGTCTTCTCCCGCTAATTCTTGTTGCTATTAGTAGATGATTTTTCTTCATAATTTGATCACAACTTTCTGGTACACTTCTACTATACTATTTCAAGGTAATTCTAAATCTTGTCTATCTTTTTAATATTCACAATTTACTTGTTTATTTGTATAGAATATGATTCTAAACTTTTACCTTACGTGATATCTTGTGTTTGAGTGTTACTAACATGTGCCTTCAACTTGTTTGATCAATTTCCTCATTGGATGTGCAATTAAATTTATGTGGCATTATATATTTTACTTGTTTGCTTGCTCAGTTGTTTTCTAGAACATGTATTTTTTATGTTTTATTTGTGTTTGGACTCGTTTCACTTCTTAGATACTAAAATTTTAAATTAAAAAAATTGAGATTTTGAATATATTCTTGTGTATATGACTAAAGATGGAAAACACAATTTTTGAGAGAGCAACTGAAGTCCGACGTTGGATTCGAACTAGACAATTTGCGGCAATTCATTTAATGTGTTTGTTGGGTGGTTTCATTACACAACGTAGATTTCAATATAAAAGAGTTAATTTGCCTACAAGAGAAATGCGTTTACATAGACAAAAGGTGCGAGAAGAAATTTTGAACAACCTCGCCTCAAGCGGAAAAGCAAGTAAAATTATTCGTATGAATATGAGTGCTTTCATGAAATTGTGCAATATCTTGGTACAACATGGAGGCCTTCTACCTACTAAACGAATGTCCGTTGAGGAGCAAGTTGCTAGATTTTTGCATATTGTGGGAAATGATTTAAGAAATCGTATGATTTCTTGGGTTTATCGTCGCTCGGAATCAAGTACTAGTAGATATTTTCATCGAGTTTTGAGAGCGATAATTAACTTAGAAGATCGTTATCTACAACAACCTACTGGACAAACAATTGCAAAAGAAATTCGGGAGAAAAGACGATTTTATCCTTACTTCCAGGTATATAAATGTACGAGAATGTATTATTTTATAAATTTAATCAACTCTTTAATACATCGTACATGTCAGGATTGTGTCGGGGCTATAGATGGAACGCATGTTCGTGTAAAAGTATAACGACTCGTGTATTTTTTTTTATTTTTAAAATTAAAAAAAGTGTAATAAAGGTTTCAGTAATTAAATAAATGCGTGTAATGGTTTTGGTAGCAGTTGTTGATTGTTATTTAATTATTTGTGATCTGTTGATATGTGAGATTGAATTGTGAGATTTACTAGTAAGTTATACGATTTTATTTGACTTGTAAAAGTGATTTTATTGTAGTTTTATTTCCATAAATACTTGGATTATTTCTAAAATTAGTTTTATAATTTTATCATCTCAATAATTATTTTTAGGACTTTATAAAATTGAGAAATCAATATTTCATTAATTATTTATTTTTAAATGATTTTTTGAGTATATTTTATTGTAAAATCCATATTTAATTATGGAAATTTTCAAAAATCATGAAACTTATTTTTATTAAGTTCATAATATTCTGAGAATTTTAAAATTATTTTGGAAATTTTCGGGATTCGTTTCACTCGCGTGTCGTTTTGTTATTGGTTAAAAAGCAGGTATAAAGTGCGCTTTAAGAATTATTTTAAAATTTTGAAAATTATGTTTTAATTATTTCGGAATATTTCGAATCTTTTTTTTTTTGATTTTTTGGAATTTATTTCAATGTGTTTTCAATATTACTTGGTTCGTTAAAGGTGTAATGTCGGGATATAAACTGGGTTCCGGGGATTCAGAAGTTTGGATTAATAATAAACCAACACGTATCCTGTTTTAACAGGACACGTGTGGCTGCCCTGTTATTTCCTTGACACTCATTTCCCTTTGGTCATTCGGCTGTGTCTTGAACTCTCTCGATTCTCTCTGTTCTCTCTCGATTGTTTCTTGCTTTTGCTCGTCTCCTTTCCTCGGTTTTCATCTTCTTCCTTTCGCTTTGCTTCCCTGGGCTTCGTTTCTCCATTTTTCTGTCTTTTTTTTCCGGCGATCTCTCCGGTGAGCCGCCCCTGTTTTCTGGTTGGCTTGGCTTTGTATTATGCAGTTGGTATACATATATATATATGTGTGCCCTGTGTGTGTGTATGTGTAGGTGTATTCGATTGTGTGTGTGTGTGTGTGTGGCGCGGTGGCGCGTGTGTTAGCTGTGCAGTTGTGCGGCTGTGTGTTTGGTTGGGCTGGTTATTGGGCTTTCAGTTGGGCTCTACTATTGGGCCTATTTTGTGAGCCTGTTTATGCAAATTATTTTGGTTGTTTGGCCTGTTTGGGCCGTTTGTGTGCTAATGGACTGGACTGTGCAGATTTTTAATGATAATTTCTATATTACAGTAAATTTTGAGTAATATTTATGATATAAAAATATTTGTTGCGAGAAAATTAAATTAATCGGTATAATTTATTTGGGAACCCGTATGATATCGGGCACCAATAAATTGTGCCGCCGTTGACGATGAACTTCGGTGAGTCAACGGTGGACGGTGATGACGATGTTCTGAGTCCTAAACCTTATAAATAAATAAAATGATTCGTATAAAATGTTTTCGAAACTAAATTGTGCGTGAATATAGAATTGGTATAGAATGAAAATGTGGATTGTTGAGGATTGTTGACGTCGATTATAATCGACGGGTAGTCTTATAAATAAAGAAGTTGCTGCCAAAATTTTCTAAAAATATATTTGTAAACGTACATAATTATGTTCTACGTGTTACCCTATATATGTTCGAGAGATGTGATTACATGATTATGTGTATAATAATAATACGAGTCGGGTTGTCGGATTCGGGTTATTAGGATTTGAGGATATCAAGCATGTCAGTATAACTAATTAGGGTACTCTGTATTTGTAGATCCCAGTTGAGTTTTCCCAGGATCGAAGTCAGCGTGAAAGCTACTTAGGATTTTGTAAAGCGTTGCAAGGCAAGTATCCCTGACCATTCTTTTATGGTTCAGTGCATATGAATAGCTAAATTTTTTACTTTCGTAATGGAACAGAAACGTTTTAAGTTGCGTATCCCCGTAGTTATAAATCACTGTTTTCAAATTGTTTTTGGGAGAAGTAACTTCGAAAGGTACCTATCTCGAATGGAATGATTTACGAAATGAATTTTATATGTGTGCTGGTTAAATAAATGATTTTGAAAATGAGATAGGTACAAGTGTTTTGAAAACTGGATAAAACGGTCAGATATGGGATACATTGGGGCCAGAGTAGGCCTATTGAGGTGGCGTAAGAGGCTAATTCGGTTGCGCGCACTATATAACCGATTAGTCCAGCAGGTCAGAGACCTAGCTAGTCTCTGAGTTTCGGAACAGGTAAATGGGATGGCAGTTAGAGTCGTCTGGTGTTGATAGCCTGATCAGCTGTCTTCACATATCCGCTACGTATCTGATTGGGATTTGTGATTTACATAAGAGCATAAGTAGTTGATACAGCGGTTTTATAAATATAGTTAGCATGCTAAAATTGGACTCTGGTATTTACACAGCACACTACCATGTTGTTTTGATAAAGCATGCTAGTTAGTGATATCCAGTTATCTCTGATTTTCATTATGAAATGTTGATATCATGATTACAGCTATGTTCCTATTATTGTTACATTATTGCTTTTATTATGTTATTCATATGTTGGTACTGCTGAGTGATTAAGCTCACCCTTGCAAACTGTTATATATATCTCGCAGATGCCTAGAAGATCAGTCAGACCGACCCATGTTCCCGCCCCTACTGGACCCGTCTCCTCTGAGGTAGTTTGTATCAGGCCATGAGGTCTGATGAGTTGCTGAATAAAGTTAGAGTGTGTTAGATGTTAAATAAATGGGTTGTAATAATGTGAATCTGAATTATACTTGAACCTGGATCGGATCTTGGTTTGGGGTCAAGTTACTATATTTTAATAATAGCCTTGTTATTTGTATTTTGGTTTTTGTGTTTGGTGACGTCAACTCCTGACCCCGGGGTTGAGGCCGTCACAAAAAGTATCCACGAAAAATGCCCCCAGGTATCGCGGTCGAAAGGGATACCCCACTATCAATGTCCTGGCTGCGTGCACTTTCGATCTGAAATTCATTTATGTTTTAACTGGATGGGAAGGTACCGCGTCAGATTCAAGAATAGTAAAAGATGCACTTGTAAGAGATGATAAGCTAATTATTCCTGATGGTAATAATTTTCAAAGTAAAAATAAGTTTTGATATTTTTGTAGCCTATAATTGTACTTATAATATTATTAAACTTGTTTTGATATAGGTAAATACTATCTTGTTGATGCCGGACTTCCCCATAGAGCTGGCCTAATTACTCCTTTTAGAAAAGTTCTATATCATTTGAAAGAATCCTCAAGTCGTGCACCACAAAATTATAAAAAGTTATTTAATCTTCGCCATGCTTCATTGAGAAATGTAATTGAACGAGCATTTGGCGTTCTCAAAAAAAGATTTCCCATAATCAGAAGTATAGCTGAACCGTTTTACTCATGTGAAACACAAGCATGAATTTTTTTAGCTTGTTGTATTCTACACAATTTTTTGTGTGAGGAAGACCGTGATAAAGAAATTGAAGAAGAAGTGATGGAAGAGACTCTAAATGCTACTCCTGAAGCACAATTTCATGCTCCGAGAGACGTAAACGAGGATAGTATTCGAGGAGAACAAATCCGAAATTCTATTGCAAATGCTATGTGGGCTGATTATGTGTCTCATCCCGACAATGAAATCAATATGTCTAATTAGTCTTTTCGTACTTGTAATAACTATGCAATTGACATTGTAATTTATTTATGATTGATTATTTGTTTGTTAGGTAATGGCTTTAATTTTAGATATGACTAGTAGATTTTAAAAGATTTGAACTTGCTACTACCTGTGATGAATTATTCTACCGTTATATAATATTTCTTTAGCTTGTGTTTGTGTATTAGGAATGGCAAAGAAATTAAAAGACGGAGAAAATGTGAAGAGAGAAATGCTAATATGGACGCCTCAAATGGATGAGTTTTTCCTTCAAGCTATGCTTACACAGCAGTATCATGGAAATAGAATTGACGGCACAGTGTTATGACCTCTTCCACGGAGTAGGTTTAAGTGGATTTGCTTGGAATTCTGAAACCAAATTATTCGAGGCAGACAATGAAGTTTGGGATAGCCTAATAGAAGTATGTATTTTCTTGCGCCATTCTTTTGTTAAACTTATTTCTTCAATTTAAAATTTGGCGAGGTAGTCAAAATGCCAAGTTATATTATGGAATTCTTTATGTTGAGTTTTTAATTATTGTGTTGTTATTATTGTTACCTTGATATCTTCAGTATAAGTTTATGTACTTGTAGAATATTATATCATTAATACATTTTAAGTAGATAGATGAGTGTTTATTTTTATGAAGTCTATCCGGGTAATTTATTAATCAAAAAGTTGTACTAACAAATTCTGTCTCTTAAACATGTTAGGAAAAGCCTGGTGCTATTAAATGGAAAACAAAGAAGATCCATAACTACAATGAGCTTGCGGAATTATTTGCTAAAGATAGAGGAACAGGGGCTGCTGCTGGAACTGCCGAAGAAAAGAAAAAACAGTGGTCAAAGACAACTTCTGATCAACCCGAAACACTTGAGGATGTTGATCGTCTTTTATCTACTAACAAGGTGACACTGGAAAACTTAATTGTTGATGATGATGTATTTATATCTTCCATGCCATCTTTAGAAGAAGTGCAGATGAACTTAAATTCATCTAAAAATAAGAAAAGAAAACGCGAGGAAGACAAATCTATGACCTTAAAGATTATGTCTTCACTTGAAGCTGTGGGAGATGCTATCGAAGAAGGAAATGCTATACTCAAAGACAATAATATCATAATGGAACGATCTCGTCAACGAGTGTATAACGGAGATGAGATTCATAACGAATTGGAGCTATTGAACTTGGAACCAAATATAATTTCCAAAGCATATCTTTTATTGATTAAAGATCAGGATAGTGCACAAGCCCTCTTTGGTTGCCCAGCTTGAATCCGAAAGACTATATTGGATGAGTTACTTGGGCGTAATGCTGCTTGAGTAGTCTGTGAAATGTCTTGGTTTTTAAATTTTTAGTAGGAACCCTAAATTATGGCCATGCTTATATTCAGTACTCTACTTTTGTTTATTATTCATGGATGTCTAGGATGCTTCTTAATTTTAAAAAAATATTATGATTTTTTATTTGGTTTTATACATCTTAGCGCATAACCGGACTTAAGAGTCCCAATATCTATATGAATTTGGGTAATTTATATTACATCAGCTTATTCTCCTGCAATGCACCAAAACTAATGTCTAATTGCAATCACACGATAGCATATAAGTTTTTTATAAAAAAAAAATTTGGCTGGATATTTTGAATCCATGTGTTTAAAATTTGAAAATGTGTCAATAAGGTGACTATAAATTTAATTTAACTTAAATATATCGTATCCGTGTATTTAAGATAAAAAAATCTGTCAAATAAATATAAAAAATACATAAAATGTAAATTAAAAATTTTCTTTTCTTTTCTTTAGTAACCATGGAACAATCAAAAGAAAATTTGTCACCACTTTTTCTTTTCTTTCTGATATGTAATGGAACACAAGAGAGAAGTTTACGGAAATTCCATTTCTTTTCTTTTCTATTATATTCTATAGCCTTCTTTTCTTTTCTTTTCTTTTAAAATTCTGGAACATAGCGTTAGAGAGAAGTCCTATGTTTTTACTTTTCTTTTCTTGCATTTTAGCAGGGACTCTAGGTTCCGCTTTTTCTTCAGCATTGATCCAACAAAATTAACTAGAGTAGTGTTATTAATGGATTTATTGATATTCCTATCAGCAAATTTGTTATAACCTAGACATACTTTCCTGTTTTTTAACTAATGAAATCATGAACTTTCTTTCCTGAAGTCATCCACGTTTTAAACACCTCTCTTTCCTGTTGTAGAACTTTCTCTAGTCTGGCATACCTGATGTTTATCTGAGTTTTATTATGTTGTGCATTTTTACATGTTTTTTCATGTTCATGCATGCAAACTTACTCAGCTTCTAAGAAATTATTTCTTTCTTTAAGCCTCTTATTATCAGTAATCAAACTATCACATTCAATAGTCTTACTTTTAAGAGTAACATACAGAGAGTATAAGAAAGTTTTAAGTTCAGACACATTATCAATATCAACAGGAAATATAACTGAAGGTACCTTATCAGTTCCTGAGGCATTCTCTCCATGAGTTGCCATGAGTGCATAATATTCATCATCATTATCAGTTCCTGATGAATCCATCCAGTCTCTGTTGGAGTTTGTTCTTACCAAAGCTTTTCCAATTATCTTGGGGCACTCATTAGCTAGATGTCCCCTTTCATTACAGTTGTAACAAGTCACCTTGGTCTTGTCAAACTTTCTTTCCTTGTTGTACTGACCATCTGTAATATCTCGTAATTTTTAGAATTAGATCAATAATATAATAATATAATTAAAAGGATAAAAATTAGACAAGGACTATGATTTAAAATTGAATTAGATTAATGGGCCTAAAATTTGGATCCATTTTTAATATGGATAACTTGTAGGTTGAGATATAGGGTTTGTTATCATTATAAATAAACCGTATTCGTCTTTTTCATTTTTAATATTAAAATTCGTAGGACTTTTGTACACAAAAATCAGCAGTTTTGTACAATTCATAATAAATTCATTGTAAGTCAGAACTTGATAATTTTGGACTTTTCAGAAAGGTCTTTTCGTTCTCTACAACTTTAGTGATTCGTGTTTTCCAAGATAACATCGTTTAGATGGCCAAAAATAGTAAATTCAGATCTGATCAGGTTTTGATGTAAGTTTTCGATCGATCTTGCTAGTATTTTGAAACTTGTGTGTTATACTTGTATATCTGATTATCAAATCATGGGATAAGTGATGATATATTTGAAAGTATTATGTGTTACTGTATACGTATTGTTGTGTATATGTGTGATATCAAGACAGTAATTTTGGATCTGTGATTTATGCCATATTTTGTGAAAATATCAAATAAGAACTTAGGACCGCAGTCACCGGATTGTAGTGACAGTTTTGTGAAAATTTAGGACCATTATCACCGGGTTGTAGTGGTCGTGGCATGAGTTATTGATTTTGAATTATTTTTGTTTATGTGGTATGTGTATTGTGTGTATCGAATAAGAATAACAATATGTATCGAAAGCTTTTGTTTCGTATATCATATCGTATAGATTACCGTATTTTGTTATATGTATATATGTTGCTTGACCTACTAGTTGGATCGATTATTTTCTTGCTGAGCTTCACAGCTCATTCTTTTACTATTTCAGGTTTTGTCTAAGAGTTCGAGTTGGATGACATTCAAGTTCGAGGACTTAATATTGAAGTAGATTGACTTTTGGACTTCCTTTCGCTACGCTTTTGTAATAGAAACTTTATAATAGATTTTCGAATCAATAAATTGAATTTTGTATTAGTTTTTGATTTAGAATTAATAGTCCGAAAGTGCGGGCTATTGCAATTGGTATCAAGAGCAGGCTGTCTTTCGGAATGTGTTAGTTATGGGACTAGTACATTCCCTATGATGCATTTCTGTGGACCATAATTTAAGTTTGACCAATTAAAGATTAGAGGGCGTAGACGTATAGATTTGTTGTGAATTTGGGGATCAAATTCTTTTTAAGGAGGGTAGTATATAAATCCCGTAATTTTTAGAATTAAATCAATAATATAATAAATAAATTAAAAGGATTAAAATTAGACAAGGACTAGGATTTAAAATTGAATTAGATTAATGGGCCAAAAATTTGGATCCAATTCTAATATGGATAAATTATAGGTTAAGATATAGGGTTTTATATCGTTATAAATACACCATATTCGTCTTTCTCATTTTTAATATTAAAAGTCATAGGACTTTTGTACACGAAAATCACTAGTTTTGTAAAATTCATAGTAAATTCATCGTAAGTCAGAATTCGATGATTCTGGGCATTTCGGAAAGGTCTTTTCGTTCTATACAACTTTCGTGATTCATGTTTTCCAAGATAACATTGTTTAGAAGGTCAAAAAGAGTAAATTCAGATCTGGTCAGGTGTTGATATAAGTTTTCGATCGATCTCGCTAGTATTTTCAAACTTGTGTGTTATACGTGTATTGTAATAACTCGAATTTTTGAGACCTTGTAAAATGTTTAATGAATAGTAACCCTGACATACGGGAAAAACTTTTGAGCCCACACTATGTAGTACATGAGAAAATGAGTTTCGGAGTTGATATTATGATTATACGTACTAAATGAGTGTATGTAAACGCTATTAGTTTTCGAAGAAAACGAACTTTGAAAAACGACTATATTTACGACTCATCAAGGATTACGGGAATCATAATATAATCACAAGATTAAAACCCAACGGATTTATATCCAAGTATGATAATTCAAAATGTAAGGAATAAATACGAAAGGAATTACGTCACGAACCATTTACGAGGAAGTATTACGAAAACATTTAAGCGACCGAGCGAACGCGTAAACGATTAAATAAATGTAACGCACTAACTAACCATGGTAAGAAAGTAACCATGGTTACTTTATCAAATAGTGAGCTAGATATAGGATGATCAACCAAGGCTAATGAAATAGTGAGCTAAGGAAGCTAAAACAAGTAGCTTAGCTTGTAAATTAGGAAGCTAGTTAGATTTGTCCATGGATTTGGCAACAAGAATAAATCTAGGATTCTAAACTAGAGAATATCAAATCAATATAAGATATCACCAACATAATTTCCTAGAAGCAATCAACGAAGCAAGCATAAAAACTCTCCCCATTTCTTCATTTGTTCCATTCGGCCTTCTTCATCAAGACAGGGAATTCAAAATCAAAACCTCAAGTTCTAGCCATGGTTAAATCCTCCCATTAATTCTCAAGCTTCATAACAACTAAACTAAGGTAAGATTAATCTTTGATCTCTTTTTATTAAGGTTTGATGGGTAAAATATAATCAAAAAGTTGGAATGAATAGTATGAATAGTAACTCTTCTTTGGTTTTTTGATTTCAATTGTGGTTTTAGGTTCTAAAAACCATACCAAACACTCCCAAGACTTCACCATCATCAAGAACACATCTCAAGCTTTCAAGAAAGGTAAAAATCTTTGACCCAACTTTATTTAAGATTCAACTTCAAGATCCTTTTAGTATGTAGTTATAAACCTAGTTTTGGTGGTGATATTGTTAAGATATTGATGTTTAGTTAAGTAGATTTAACGTTGATTGTTGTTGCCTTAAGAACATGATGTTCTTGAGAGGAGTTAGTGTGTTGATGATGATATGATGATAGTTGGTGGTAGTATAAAGATTTACGGCGTAAACGAAACTCCGATCGTAAACGTAATCTCGTTAAAACGAACAAAACGTAACCTTAAGTTTCTGCAAAAAGTCTCGAAGATATAAATTGCAGTCTCTTGAAAAATAACCCTTGATTATGATAGGCAATGTTATAAGGATCTTTTAGGCACTTGAATCGCTTGATTTCGATTTACGGATCAAAAGTTATGGCCGTTTTACTAAAAGTGATTTACGCGACAAAAACTGCTACGAATTACGAATTTGAAAATATAAAGGATCGACTTAAGAATGTTAATAAATCATGAAATTTTTACAGAGAGTAGTATTTTGAGTTTCCTAACTGCCACAAAATTTCAAGTGAAAATAATGAATTTTCAATTTTATAAAAATATCGGAGCCGAGACCGCGCGATTAGAAACCGTAGAATCCATAAGTGGAGCCAACGACGAAAACGGAAAATGAACTTAAGATACTTTGAAAAAGGAAGCGACCATGATGTGAATAAGGACTTAAATGAATAATAAGGGTAAAATAAGTTGAGAGGGTACATATTAATTAGCGCATGAGTGCGGGCAGCCGTGAATTAGAACGGGACCTAACGAAATGAATTGTGTTCATGATTATAGATTTCCGAGCGGAACCTAGAGCATCGTCCACCTCGAGATACCCAGGAAAGTTTACGAAACCAATTCCATTTACTGTTGTGTTGTGAAAGGATTGTTTTATTATCATTGCATAAGTACCATGTTTGCCATGATACGTAGTTATTGAATTTTTGCATGATATAGCGATGTTGTACGATAAGTATATATCGTGAAATGTTTAATTCTGCTATAAGCGTGACGTATTATAATAAGACCGAGAGTCGGTCGGGATTTCAAGATAAAAACCCGGGAATCATTCCGGTGATATTATAGGACGATTACAAGTCCATAGTAGTACGTTTTAAAAAGGGACTCAACGTCCACTTACCAATATTAAAAACCTCAAGTTTTTATTAAAACGATTTCCAAAGATCGTATTCCCTCAACTATACTTTACCATTTGGACAAGAAATATTTACTTACTATTCATTTATTAGGGAGAAGTATTCTCCATTAAATATTTACTTCAATCTCGATTAAATATTAAAGTTATTAATGTATTAAACATAAATTAGTTGAGGAATATTATTTTATTCTTTTAAAAGTAAACTCCTTCGAGGTTTAATTATTTATCAATTATCATTTAATTATTTACTATTTATTAAAGGGTTTATTTATGATTTAAAAATCATAGAACCGGATTTAAATTACTTTCTGATTTTCGAAAATCATTCGAATAATTTCAGATCGTCGGAGAATATTATCCCGACTTATTTAATATTTTGAATATAGTTTCAAGGAGAAACTTTTCCCCCTTATTTAATTATCTGTTGACAACGGTCAACTCACATCCTTAGTACTTTCTCCGAAAATTTTGGAAGTACGTATATATACATATACATTTATATCTTAGTAAGATAAACTGTTTTTATCAACAAGCAAAACGCTTGGGGAACTTCGATGTGGTTCGAGTTCTCGAGATATGATAGAATTCTTTTAAAAGAACAAATGAGGGGTAGACTCTGGTACTATGTGTGCTAGATGGACTATCAAAGGTACCTCAGGAGAAGGTACTCTGTGTACTCAAGAACTTGTGAAGTATGTATATACCACAAAATGGGACACGTAGCCCGAATGCGGCAAGGGTGATAACCGGGATACGAAGGTGTCGTCCTTCTACTAGTAGAAAAGGTTACTATTATCGTATTACGACTGATCATCGAATACGGTGGCTCCAACGAGTGTCCTATTCTTCCAATTGGAATTGTGATGCAATACCGTAACCCAAGCCTAGGTGTTGGGTTTACTATTAAGGTATTCGCAGGATAATAAAATCTCCTAAAGAATTGTTTTCATAAGAAGGTGTGTATCACCAAGGAAAACTAATTTCGAATAAAACATAAGTATCATATATGATGTTTTACGTAAGCTTATAATACAGTCATTTTCATACTGTACATTATTATGCTGGGCACTATAGCTCACTCTTGCTTTCTTTAAATGACACAACACAACAGTGAATCAAGATGCCTACCATGAGAACCACAACCAGGAAACGGGTAGGAAATGGCCAGCTGTTCCATAGATTGTTTGGTGTTGTACCGCAGGTAGTCCGAATAAGCTGGATTGGTTTTCAGTTGTTTTTAGTTTGGCTTATTTATAAGTATGACTTATGTAAGGTAATAAATAAGAAACGTATAGTTGGCCGACAGTGTAACAGCCTCAACCCCGGGTTAGGAGTTGACGTCACTAACAAAATGAAACTATAATTATAAGACAACTACTTACTTTATTTCAATATAAACAACTCTTCCACAAGACCTTTTCCAGGTTCAAGTATAACTTAGGTTACACATTTATTACAAACCATCTTATTAAAAACAACCTGCCATCTGTGACTATTATTCTATAGCAACTCACAGACCACACTTCCCAGACACTACCTATTCAGAGAAGCTCGACACAGGAGGAGTTGGAAACTGGCCCTTAGCAAAACAGCAACATCCCCTAAGCATATGCAATGCGAAAATATACAAACACATTTGCAAGAGTGAGCGATCAACCGCTCAGCAGTACCACTATATGATTACTAACTAAAACAGTTTATAATAAACAATTGTAGGAACAGAAATTACAACTTGATAGTGGAAAACAAGTAAAACAAGTGTAAATAGATAAAAACTGATAAACTGTTAAAACTGGATCTTTAATAGCTAGCATGCTCTCTAAACATTTTATTAATAGTGCTGTGTAAATAGCAGGATTCAATTTAGCATGCTACTTACATTTCCAAATCATTTGTCCCATCGCAGGACCTATAAAACTAATTGTTCCTTTACGGGAACCATAAAACTTGTCCCTTTCCGGGAACCTCAAAATCGCTTGCTCAGATATACATGCATTGGATGATTCCTGGTGAGACAGCTGATCAGGCTATCATATGAAACTTGTTCCGGAACTCAGAGACTAGCTAGGTCTCTGTCACGCTGGGCTGGTGGTTATAATAGGGTGCGCAACCACTTCGCCTCTTACGCTAACTTCCAGGCCGTTACGGGCCTTCTGCGCACACTCATCCAATTATCTGATCATTTTTATCCAGTTTTCCAATTCACTTACCTATCTCTTGTTAAAACAATTATAACACAGCACATTTTCCCAAAACATTTCAATTTTATTCAAAGCTTAGAGATAGGTATTTTCAGAAGTTACTTTTCCCCCAAAACACAAGTTAATAAAATAATTTGAAACCCAGGGAATACGTAACTTAAATCATTCTGTTCCAGTACGAGAATAAGACACCATTATATTCATATATACTGAACCATAAAGATATGATCAGGGGTACTTGCCTTAATACGCTTTAACACTAAGTTCTGACTGGCTTTGCACTGACCGGGATGCTAGGGATTTCAACTGGAACCTACAGGAACCAAAATACCCTAAATTAGACGTCCGAATATGCTTGACTATCCTCGCTAACAATCTACCCATATGTTAACAAACCCGACTCGTAACATTCTCAATATAATAATACACGTATCAATTAGGGTTCACATTTTCAAAAGCCGGTTCAGTGTTCGCTTTCGTAATATAGGTATATTTGTCCTTTTACGAAATTAGGGTTATCGATTTCGCAAAGTATTTCATCGCAACACATAATCAGGTTTTGTACAAAATAGTTACATATAATCGATCGACGTTCCGATAGTCGTTGGGTATGACCTCGTATTCCCGTAATTAAATTTTCCGAAAATCGGGCAGCACCCCTTTATTTATCGGACTACCCGTCGAACATCCCGACGTCCAAACAAACACAACTACAATCAATCGC
Source organism: Apium graveolens (assembly GCF_009905375.1). Classification (NCBI taxonomy): domain Eukaryota; kingdom Viridiplantae; phylum Streptophyta; class Magnoliopsida; order Apiales; family Apiaceae; genus Apium; species Apium graveolens. Next base: position 293,179,576 of record NC_133651.1, read on the forward strand.
AATTTAAACCCAACCACCGATTTCAGTCATCAATATCAGTCCAAAATTCTCAGTTACCAATTAAATATAATTATTAATTATTAGCCGTGTTTTTATGGTTTAATAGTATTTTATTCGCAATTCGCACCTTAGATCGTATTTTGTATTTTAAATTGTAGGACTCAGATCGAATCATCATAGTCCACCGTCGGCTCGCCGAAGCTCATCGCCGACGGCGATAAAATTTACGGGTTCCCGTAAATATCGGGCATCCTACGTAAATTCCATCAACTAATAATATAATTCTCGTACCAAAATTATTTTATTTCACGAATCAATCAAATAATTTTTCCTGCAAAGAGAAATTTAAAAAATAAAATTATAATTAGCACCGTTCGAACTAAGGCAACACAGGGCATTAAAACCAGCTGCGTGAAGAACACGCGCCCATCACCCAGCCGGAAAACAACCTGGCGGCGACAGAGCAAAATCAGAATCGGAGAACACAATACACACAGATACAAACACACACACGCACGGTAAACATACACACACTTGCACAACAGCCACATAAACAGGGAAGAAGAATGGAAATCGAGAAAGAGGAAAGAGGAAGAGAGGGAGACGGGAGAAAAACGGAGAGGGAAGGAACAAACTGATGGTGGGGGTAGAGAAAACGGCAGTGACGGCCGGGAAACAGGGGCCCGAAAAATGAGACCGTGAACAGGGATCGAAAGGAATAGAGGAGAGGAAGAGATTTGCGTGAGAGAGAAAACAATTTGAGAGATTGAATAGCATCAGTAGAGCTAATGAACTGAGGAGGAGATCGGGTTAAACCCGATTAACAAACCCTTGCCCCCTATTTGCTGTTTGTTTGTGTGTTTTTTTTTTTTTCGTTTATAAATCCCGCAACAAAAGTATTATCCGACCCGCAAATGAGTTTAACGATATACACGACTAATATAACCTGAAATAAATCCCAACTAGAATTTTGAAATTTCCGAACTAACTAAAGCTAGTTAAATAAAATTTTCGTAAGTTTTAAAATAATTATTACAATGGAGTTTATTCCCGCTTTTATCTATTAAATGAAATCAGAAAATCATTTAAAGATAAATAAACAATAATATATTAATTTCTAAATTTCATAAATTCCTAAAAATAATAAATAATATTTTAAAGCGATAAAAATAATTTTAGAGACAACCCAAATATTTATGAAAATAAATCTTGAATATAACCACTTTTAACCATAAAACAAATAACACAACGCCACAACTAATTACACCAACGATCCTCGAACACCCATAATCACACATAATTAATAAAATATTAACAAAAAGAATATTCAACTGACAGATCCCATACACATAACTTATTTAATTATTTAATAATTACACATTTAAATATTACAAAAATGTACGAGTCGTTATATTCTTTCCCCCTTAAAAAGATTATGTCCTCAGAATCTGATCTAATTAAACAAATGAGGATGTTTGTCAAGCATATCTGACTCTAATTCCCAAGTGGACTCTTCTACTCGAGGATTCCGCCACAGTACTTTAACTATTGGAATAGACTTATTTCTAAGAACTCGCTCTTTACGATCTAGGATCTGGATCGGCCATTCCTCGTAGGATAAATCTGGTTGAAGATCGATTGGTTCATATTCAATAACTTGATTTGAATCAGGGATATAACGCTTCAGCATGGACACATGGAATACATTGTGGATATGTTGTAATTGCGGTGGCAATGCCAACTCATAGGCAACCTTACCAACTTTCCTCAGTATTTCAAAAGGTCCAATATATCTAGGACTTAACTTACCTTTTTGTCCAAATCTAACCAATCCTTTCCAGGGCGACACTTTTAGCAATACCAACGATCCTATTTCCATCTCCACGTCTTTTCGATGAAGGTCTGCGTTCTTTTTCTGTCTATCTTGAGCTGCTTCTAACCTTTTTCGAATTAATATAATTGCAGCCTTAGTCTGTTGAACCAATTCAGGGCCTAATAATTTCTTTTCTCCTACTTCATCCCAATAAAGAGGGGACCTACATTTACGTCCATACAGGGCTTCGTAGGGCGGCATTCTTATACTGGCATGATAACTGTTATTATAAGAAAACTCAATCAGTGGCAAGTGTTCGTCCCAATTTCCTTTAAAATCCAAAGCACAAACCCTTAACATGTCTTCTATCGTCTGAATGGTTCTTTCACTTTGGCCATCTGTCTGGGGATGGTAGGCGGTACTCATTTTCAATTTAGTCCCTAAACACTCCTGAAATTTCATCCAAAATCTGGAATTAAATCTTGGATCTCGATCAGATACAATTGAAACAGGAACTCCATGCTTGGTAACAATTTCATCCAAATATAATTTAACTAGCCTGTCCAAAGGATACTTTTCATTGATCGGGAGAAAATGTGCAGACTTGGTCAATCTATCAATAATTACCCAAATTGCATCATGGTTCGATTTCGTCTTTGGTAGTCCTACTACAAAATCCATCGCGAGTTTTTCCCATTTCCACTGTGGAACATCCAACGGTTGTAATAATCCACTTGGTCTTTGATGTTCCGCCTTCACTGTCTGGCATACATGGCATTTGTTAACCCAACTTGCAATTTCCTTTTTCATTCCTGGCCACCAAAAGTGCATCTTCAAATCTTGATACATTTTAGTGCTTCCCGGGTGAATGGAAAACTTGGAATTATGAGCTTCCCGCAATATCGCATTCCTTAGTTCAGTTACATTGGGAATCCATATCCTCGAGGAAAACCTATACATACCCTTGCTATCCTTTTGTGTGCAGAGTTCTTCTCCAGTTAAACTATCTAACTCTCGATTCATCATTTCTTCCTGACACTTCTGGATCTTGTCCATCAATTCTGGCCGAAAAGTGATCTCATACAATTGTCCTTGATTTTTGTTTGTTACTCGAACCTCAATTTCCAGCTTCTCCAATTCTCTGGCGAGGTCCTCGGAAATTTTGATTGCATTCAATCTTTCCTTCCTGCTTAGGGCATCTGCCACTACGTTGGCCTTGCCTGGGTGGTAATTAATAGAACAATCGTAATCTTTAATCAGTTCTAGCCATCTCCGTTGTCGCATGTTTAGATCCTTCTGAGTGAATATATACTTTAAACTTTTGTGATCTGTATAAATTTTGCATTTTTCTCCGTATAAGTAATGTCTCCACAGCTTCAACGCGAACACGATTGCGGCTAATTCCAAATCATGCACTGGATACTTTTGCTCATGAGGCTTTAACTGTCTGGAAGCGTAGGCAATGACTTTATCATGTTGCATTAATACACAACCCAAACCTTTCAAGGAAGCATCACTATAGATCACGAAGTTTCCTGTCTCATCTGGCAATGCTAATACTGGAGCTGTTACTAACCTCTTTTTCAATTCTTGGAAGCTTTCCTCGCACTTCTCTGTCCAATTAAACTTCTCATTCTTCCGGGTCAACTTGGTCAATGGAGTTGCAATCTTGGCAAAATCCTTTACAAATCTTCGATAATAACCTGCTAACCCAAGAAAGCTTCTGACTTCTGTTGGAGTCTTTGGTTGTTCCCATTTGGATATAGCTTCAATCTTTACGGGATCCACTTTAATGCCATCTTTTCCTACTACGTGACCTAAGAATTGAACTTCCTCCAACCAAAATTCGCACTTCGAAAACTTTGCGTACAACTGCTTCTCTCTTAGCCTTTGCAGGGAAATCTTCAAATGATTAGCATGATCTTCTCTAGTCTTCGAATAAATGAGGATGTCATCAATAAATACAATCACAAACTTATCCAAGTATTCTTTATACACCCGATTCATTAAATCCATGAAGGCAGCTGGTGCATTGGTCAATCCAAACGACATTACTAAGAACTCATAATGTCCGTATCGGGTCCTGAATGCAGTCTTTGGTATGTCTTCAGGCTTAATCTTTAACTGATGGTAGCCTGATCTCAAGTCAATCTTCGAGAAACAACACGCTCCCTTAAGTTGGTCAAACAGGTCATCTATCCTTGGCAGGGGATACTTGTTTTTAATGGTTAACTTGTTTAATTCCCGATAATCAATACACAATCTCATACTTCCATCCTTCTTCTTTACGAATAACACTGGAGCACCCCACGGGGATACACTTGGCCTAATCACGCCTTTGTCCAATAATTCCTGGAGTTGCTTAGCTAGTTCTTTCATTTCCACTGGAGCCATGCGATAGGGTGCCTTTGAAACTGATTCTGCTCCGGAAACTAAGTCTATGGAAAACTCAATTTCACGATCTGGTGGCAATCCGGGCAATTCATTTGGAAAAACGTCTGGGAATTCCCTTACTATTGGAATCTTATCTAAATCAAGTACTTCCTTCTCCACGTCCACCACATGTGCTAAGTAAGCTTCACATCCTTGTCTTAACAATTTCTTCATCTGGAGTATCGAGAGAAATTTCTTTTCTTGCCTTTGTCCTTGATAAGTCACCTTAATATTATCCTCAGTAACCATCAAAATTTTCTTCTTCTTACAATCAATGTTAGCCTTATACTGGGACAACCAATCCATTCCCAAAATCACGTCAAACTCTCCTAGCTTGAAGGGTATTAGATCAGCCAAAAAAGAATATCCGTGGATTTCCAATTGACATTTAGGGCAAAACTGACTCACTGAAACTCTATCCTGATTGGCTACTTCTATAGTCAAAGGTTCAACCAAATCTTCTAACATTAAGTCCATCTTAACCACACAATTCTTTGATATAAAAGACTTAGATGCTCCTGAATCAAATAAAACTTTAACAGGTACGGAGTTGAGAGAGAGCGTACCTGCCACTACGTCCGAGTCCTGAGCATTGGACTTTTTTGTCATTTTGAAAGTTCTGGCTTTAGCTGTGCTGGATGCCGGTCCTTGAGATGCAGTACCTTGAGTAGCTGCCTTACAATACCGAGCAACATGTCCCACCTTCCCACAGTTGTAGCAAGTAACTGCGGGTTTCTCTATATTACATTCAGATGCGTAATGACCCTTTTGATGACATTTGAAGCACTGAACATCCCTTTTGCACGGACCACTATGTCTCTTCCCACATACCTTACAATCTCTTACGGAATTTGATGACTGAGCTGGAGTGGAGGCAACTGAGGTGGTAGTAGGCCTAACCTGAGAAAAATTCTGTCTTCTAAATCTTTTATTTCTATTCTGGCCAAACCTCTTCTGAAACCTCTGACCGGACCCCCCTGGATTCGTTTCACCAGTGATGCTTTCAGATTTCCGCTTTTTATCGCCCTTTTCCTTGGCAGCCAACTTCTGGTCACTTTCAATTACCAGCGCGGCCTGAACTACGGAGGAATATGTCTTGAGCTGCAAGGCTACAACCCCACTGCGAATTTCTGGCTTCAGTCCCTGCTGGAACCTCTTTGCTTTCTGAGCTTCAGTATTCACATACACAGGCACCAATCGGGCCAATTCCGTAAACTTTGCCTCATACTCAGCCACACTCTTTTCATCCTGCTTCAATTCCAAAAACTCAACTTCTAACTGGTTCTGCAAACAGTCCGGAAAATATTTTTCCAAGAACAACTCTATAAACCTGGCCCACAAGACAGGGCCTTCTCCTTCCACGGCACGGGTGGATTCCCACCAATAATTCGCTTCACCCTTGAGAAAATAGCTCGCATAGTCTGATCTAAGATTATCACTTACTTGCGTAAGGGTGAAAGCTTTCTCTATTTCCTTTAGCCAAATCCTAGCAGCAACTGGGTCCACCTCGCCCTTAAATTCTGGAGGCTTTACCGACTGAAAAGATTTAAAACTCACAGTTTGGTTCACTTCTCTTTGCTGAGGTTGCTGCTGAAGCTGCAGCTGTTGTTGTTGAATTTGTTGTTGCTGCTGCTGTATGAACTGCTGTTGTTGTTGCTGTTGTTGTAGAAATAGCTGCTGCTGCTGCTGAAATTGTTCTTGCTACTGAGCCATTTGATTAGACTGTTGGCGCAGCAAATCTAGAAACTCACCCATAACTGGGCCCCCTTCAGAAGCTCTGCTAGAGGAATTGGGTGGGATATTCTTCTTGGGCGGCATCCTCCTGAAATATAGCAAATGATTTTAGTTTAAAAGAATTGCCCCCGGGTAGCAACATTTTCATGTGCCAAGAGAATACTGCCGCAATAAAATATTCCCACCCTCATTGAGTTGGGGTCCGACTGTAATGAGTGGCTAGATTTAACAAAATCAGCAACAATTGCAACAATAAAATAACAACAGTAATAACAACACGACACTATCAGCATGCAACAACACCTATAATATAACACTAACTAAATTCACATGGTCGAATTCGTTCTCGTGGAAAACTATCTAGGAATCCTTATTGGCTACTACCAATGGTACATATACCAGGGAAAACACACTAAAGATTAGGGCAGTTCCAAAATCCTCAAAATATGCCAGGGTTACGCCTTCGAACCCTCAACTAGACTCTTAAACTTGCTCCTTTAGATGTGAGTTGCTAATTCACTCCCTATATACCAATATTACCCCTTTCCGACTCTACTCCTAACCTAAATCAGGGACTCAAACCTGTAGCTCTGATACCAACCTGTAACAGCCTCAACCTCGGGTTAGGAGTTGACGTCACTAACAAAATGAAACTATAATTATAAGACAACTACTTACTTTATTTCAATATAAACAACTCTTCCACAAGACCTTTTCCAGGTTCAAGTATAACTTAGGTTACACATTTATTACAAACCATCTTATTAAAAACAACCTACCATCTGTGACTATTATTCTATAGCAACTCACAGACCACACTTCCCAGACACTACCTATTCAGAGAAGCTCGACACAGGAGGAGTTGGAAACTGGCCCTTAGCAAAACAGCAACATCCCCTAAGCATCTGCAATGCGAAAATATACAAACACATTTGCAAGAGTGAGCGATCAACCGCTCAGCAGTACCACTATATGATTACTAACTAAAACAGTTTATAATAAACAATTGTAGGAACAGAAATTACAACTTGATAGTGGAAAACAAGTAAAACAAGTGTAAATAGATAAAAACTGATAAACTGTTAAAACTGGATCTTTAATAGCTAGCATGCTCTCTAAACATTTTATTAATAGTGCTGTGTAAATAGCAGGATTCAATTTAGCATGCTACTTACATTTCCAAATCATTTGTCCCATCGCAGGACCTATAAAACTAATTGTTCCTTTACGGGAACCATAAAACTTGTCCCTTTCCGGGAACCTCAAAATCGCTTGCTCAGATATACATGCATTGGATGATTCCTGGTGAGACAGCTGATCAGGCTATCATATGAAACTTGTTCCGGAACTCAGAGACTAGCTAGGTCTCTGTCACGCTGGGCTGGTGGTTATAATAGGGTGCGCAACCACTTCGCCTCTTACGCTAACTTCCAGGCCGTTACGGGCCTTCTGCGCACACTCATCCAATTATCTGATCATTTTTATCCAGTTTTCCAATTCACTTACCTATCTCTTGTTAAAACAATTATAACACAGCACATTTTCCCAAAACATTTCCATTTTATTCAAAGCTTAGAGATAGGTATTTTCAGAAGTTACTTTTCCCCCAAAACACAAGTTAATAAAATAATTTGAAACCCAGGGAATACGTAACTTAAATCATTCTGTTCCAGTACGAGAATAAGACAACATTATATTCATATATACTGAACCATAAAGATATGATCAGGGGTACTTGCCTTAATACGCTTTAACACTAAGTTCTGACTGGCTTTGCACTGACCGGGATGCTAGGGATTTCAACTGGAACCTACAGGAACCAAAATACCCTAAATTAGACGTCCGAATATGCTTGACTATCCTCGCTAACAATCTACCCATATGTTAACAAACCCGACTCGTAACATTCTCAATATAATAATACACGTATCAATTAGGGTTCACATTTTCAAAAGCCGGTTCAGTGTTCGCTTTCGTAATATAGGTATATTTGTCCTTTTACGAAATTAGGGTTATCGATTTCGCAAAGTATTTCATCGCAACACATAATCAGGTTTTGTACAAAATAGTTACATATAATCGATCGACGTTCCGATAGTCGTTGGGTACGACCTCGTATTCCCGTAATTAAATTTTCCGAAAATCGGGCAGCACCCCTTTATTTATCGGACTACCCGTCGAACATCCCGACGTCCAAACAAACACAACTACAATCAATCGCAATTTAAACCTAACCACCGATTTCAGTCATCAATATCAGTCCAAAATTCTCAGTTACCAATTAAATATAATTATTAATTATTAGCCGTGTTTTTATGGTTTAATAGTATTTTATTCGCAATTCGCACCTTAGATCGTATTTTGTATTTTAAATTGTAGGACTCAGATCGAATCATCATAGTCCACCGTCGGCTCGCCGAAGCTCATCGCCGACGGCGATAAAATTTACGGGTTCCCATAAATATCGGGCATCCTACGTAAATTCCATCAATTAATAATATAATTCTCGTACCAAAATTATTTTATTTCACGAATCAATCAAATAATTTTTCCTGCAAAGAGAGATTTAAAAAATAAAATTGTAATTAGCACCGTTCGAACTAAGGCAACACAGGGCATTAAAACCAGCTGCGTGAAGAACACGCGCCCATCACCCAGCCGGAAAACAACCCGGCGGCGACAGAGCAAAATCAGAATCGGAGAACACAATACACACAGATACAAACACACACACGCACGGTAAACATACACACACTTGCACAACAGCCACATAAACAAGGAAGAAGAATGGAAATCGAGAAAGAGGAAAGAGGAAGAGAGGGAGACGGGAGAAAAACGGAGAGGGAAGGAACAAACTGATGGTGGCGGTAGAGAAAACGGCAGCGACGGCCGGGAAACAGGGGCCCGAAAAATGAGACCGCGAACAGGGATCGAAAGGAATAGAGGAGAGGAAGAGATTTGCGTGAGAGAGAAAACAATTGAGAGATTGAATAGCATCAGTAGAGCTAATGAACTGAGGAGGAGATCGGGTTAAACCCGATTAACAAACCCTTGCCCCCTATTTGCTGTTTGTTTGTGTGTTTTTTTTTTCTTTTTCTTTTTTCGTTTATAAATCCCGCAACAAAAGTATTATCCGACCCGCAAATGAGTTTAACGATATACACGACTAATATAACCTGAAATAAATCCCAACTAGAATTTTGAAATTTCCGAACTAACTAAAGCTAGTTAAATAAAATTTTTGTAAGTTTTAAAATAATTATTACAATGGAGTTTATTCCCGCTTTTATCTATTAAATGAAATCAGAAAATCATTTAAAGATAAATAAACAATAATATATTAATTTCTAAATTTCATAAATTCCTAAAAATAATAAATAATATTTTAAAGCGATAAAAATAATTTTAGAGACAACCCAAATATTTATGAAAATAAATCTTGAATATAACCACTTTTAACCATAAAACAAATAACACAACGCCACAACTAATTACACCAACGATCCTCGAACACCCATAATCACACATAATTAATAAAATATTAACAAAAAGAATATTCAACTGACAGATCCCATACACATAACTTATTTAATTATTTAATAATTACACATTTAAATATTACAAAAATGTACGAGTCGTTATAGACAGACTAGCCTTACTTAAAGGTTATTCCCCGGTAAGACTTAATTACTTTTGGGTTGTAATAATTATCACTTTGTGGTTTGATCTACTCTAGTAATGAATGGTTCGTTTCCAAGACAATAACCTGTAATTATGTGTGTGATAAGTGTGGGGTCGTAAAGTGTGAGTATTTATATATTGTGATGTGAGGTATGTGGTTTATAGTGGTTTAGATGGCGTGGCCTCCGAGATTCCTGACCCCTGATTTCGGGGCGCCACAGAAATGGTATCAGAGCCTTAGGTTATCAAATCTTGGAAACGATAGGATATAAAATAAGTAGACATAGGAATAATAAAATAATCAATTAGAGCTCAAGTCGAGTTCGTCGTCGGGCTACACGGGTAGTCTTGAAAGTTTTACCCTCAAGAGAATTCCGACTCTAAGTTAGTAACACCTTGCCTAATTGTGTCAGGTGCCAGTGGAGCCTATGAGGGAGGTTGACCCTGTTGATGATGTTATGCTTCCTGAGCATGACCCTACTCCCGAGCCAGAGGACCCACCCATTGATGACTCAGATGATGACCCTACTGAGGATGTCCCAGAGGAGGAGACTGACCTTCCTGTCCCAATAACTGATGACGTTGAGATGACCCAGGGAGATGGAGGCTGGAGGGATGTAGAGATGTACCCTCACCCGACTATTCGCTCTCCTACACCACCCCCAGGGATGCAGAGCCCTATGCCCTATACTGATGATGATGAGGAGGACGGGATATATGCACAGGTCTATGAGGCTTACGACATATCCTCTACCGACCCAGACTCACCTCTACCACCCCCGGCGACCATACATGTAGCTGTACACGACTGGATGGTGGCTCAGCTTAATGCTGAGATCACTATGGCATCTGCTTGCATTGTGGAGTTACGCCAGACACTGACAGGTGAGAGAGCCATCAGACTAGCATACCCAGGGGACTTCAGAGCTGCTTCCCCAGCCATAGCCCGCAGAGAGATTGATGGGATTGAGCTCCGTACCCGGGTTCAGATGAGGATGACAGCAATTGGAGGATACATCCCAGTATTTGATGCAGAGCTGATGTTGGCAGGAGCGATGAGGAGGGTGCGTGACCTCACGCGCAGTGATAGTGACTGAGGGACTAGTGACTAGATATGGACGTCGAAGAAGGTTGGGTGACTTGTCACCAATTTTGATAGGATAGCTAGTAGTAGATAGCGTTCCTAGCCCTTCAGGGTACACGGCTTATGTATTTGCATTTCAGTATTCAGGACAAGTAGTGATGTATTATAATCAAGGCTTGTATGAACTCGGTTAGTTGTTTTGTCCCCAAGATATAATTGGGAGACCCTATGGTATATATATCTAGCAGTTATTAAGAAATTGATTTCCATATTATTGCACTCAATGAAAACATAATAGATAATAGACGACATGCTTAAATATGAATAAATTAATCCAATTATAAAATATTACAACTATATTGACAAATTTTCATTATCAGAACAATGCCACCCCGTAGAAGAGGAATTAGGGCACAACTCGTAGAATCTGTTAACCAATAACGGAATGAACCTGACCCTGTAGTAAATGAGGAAAATGAAGAAGACCTAGACTATAATGAATATGATGAGGAAGACTATGTAGAAGAAGAGGCTGAGGATACCCATCAGGGAGGGAACCCCATGAATGAATTTATGGAACTTTTAAGAGCAAATCTGAACCAACAGCCTATTCCACCACAACCACATGCTGCCGAACAGACTACAGCCATTGCCTTTAGGGCCTTTAAATCTCTCAAACCCCTAGAGTTTCTAGGATCTGCCGACCCTGTTGAAGCACGGGCCTGGCTCAAAGAGATAGAAAAGTCCTTCGAGATACTAGGTGTAGAGGAACGACACAAGACCATTTTCGCTTCTTACATGCTGAAAGGAGAAGCTAACTACTGGTGGGAGTCCAAACGAAACCTAGAGACTGATGCTGTGATTTTATGGGATAGATTTACCCGACTATTCTTAGACAAGTATTTCCCTAGGTTTATGGAGACCCAGATGGAGATTAAGTTTATGGAATTGAAACATGATAAGATGACAGTGGCAGAATATGAGGCTAAGTTTACTGAGTTATTGAGATTTGTGCCTGAGTTTGTGAATACGGAAGAGAAGAAAGCGCGAAGGTTTTAGCTTGGTCTGAAATAATGGATCCAAAACTGAGTGGCGGTGTTAGAGCTGACATACTATGACCTTAGTGTAGAAAGCCTCGATTGTTGAAGCTGCCAGTGAGCAAAGTATGAAGGAAAAGGAAAATAGGAAGAGGAAGATAGGAAGCCAAGGCGGAGGATAAGGAGTAGGAACTGGGAACAGGAGCCTTCTAAGCAGGTTCGTTAGAGGAGTAAGAAGGTGTGTATCACCAAGGAAAACTAATTTCGAATAAAACAAAATTATCATATATGATGTTTTACGTAAGCTTATAATACAGTCATTTTCATACTGTACATTATTATGCTGGGCACTATAGCTCACTCTTGCTTTCTTTAAATGACACAACACAACAGTGAATCAAGATGCCTACCATGAGAACCACAGCCAGGAAACGGGTAGGAAATGGCTAGTTGTTCCGTAGATTGTTTGGTGTTGTACCGCAGGTAGTCCGAATAAGCTGGATTGATTTTCATTTGTTTTTAGTTCGGATTATTTATAAGTATGACTTATGTAAGGTAATAAATAAGAAACGTATAGTTTGCCGACGGACTAGCCTTACTTAAAGGTTATTCCCCGGTAAGACTTATTTACTTTTGGGTTGTAATAATTATCACTTTGTGGTTTGATATACTCTAGTAATGAATGGTTCGTTTCCAAGACAATAACCTGTAAGTGTGTGTGTGATAAGTGTGGGGTCGTAAAGTGTGAGTATTTATATATCGTGATGTGAGGTATGTGGTTTATAGTGGTTTAGATGGCGTGGCCTCCGAGATTCCTGACCCCGGATTTCGGGGCGCCACATGTATATCTGATTATTAAAACATGGGCTAAGTGATGATATATTTGAAAGTATTATGTGTTACAGTATACGTATTATTGTGTATATGTGTGGTGTCAAGACAATAATTTTGGATTTGTGATTTATGCCATGGTTTGTGAAAATATCGAATAAGAACTTAGGACCGCAGTCACCGGATTGTAGTGACAGTTTTGTGAAAATTTAGGACCGTTATCACCCGATTGTAGTGGTCATGGCATGAGTTATTGATTTTGAATTATTTTTGATTATGTGTATGTGTATTGTGTGTATCGAATAAAACTAAGAATATGTATCGTAAGTTTTTATTTCAGATATCATATCGTATAGAATACCGTATTTTGTTATATGTGTATGTGTTGCTTGGCCTACTAGTTGGATCGATTGTTTTCTTACTGGGCTTCGCAGTTCATTCTTTTATTATTTCAAGTTTTGTCTAGGAGTTCAAGTTGGATAACATTCAAGTTCGAGGACTTAGTATTGGAGTAAATTGACTTTTGGACTTCCTTTAGCTGCGCTTTTGTAATAAAAACTTTGTAATAGATTTTTGAATCAATAAACTGAATTTTGTATTAGTTTTTGATTTAAAATTAATAGTCCAGAAGAGTTGGCTGTTACACCATCACTCTTTCTGAACTTATCTTTGTCTTGACCAGAAAACCTTCTATTGAAACCACATTTTCACTGTGATTTTCCAAACCTCATCCTTCTGAAGCGTTTCACAAGCATTGCAGCCATTTCAGCCACTTGAGGATCATCCATATCAATCTCAGAATATTCGTCAGTATCCGTGTCAGGATCTGATATATCATCAGTATCTGATTCTTCCATAATGTTCCTTCTCCTTGACCTTTCACTTATCTTTTCCTTGCCCTTCTGACTCTTAGCATTAAGAGCCACATCCTTCGTCTTCTAACCTTTTTTGTTCTTTCTTTGATGGATCTCCAAGTCATGAGTCTTCAACATCCCATACACTTTATCTAGAGTCAGAGAATCAAGATTATATTGATGCCTGATTATTGAGGCCCGTGTATCCCAATCTTCTAGAAGAGCTCTTAGAAACTTGGTGTTTGAGTCTTCTCTTTCATATTCTTTTCCAACCAATGATGGATCATTCAACAATATCAGAAATCTATCATATATGTCAGTAATTAACTCATCATCCTTGGCATCAAATTTCTCATATTCTTGGCACTGTGTCTCCAAGGCATCCCATATCTCCTTTGCAGTCTTGTAGATAATAACTCTGTTTGACATCACATTGTCCAAACAGTTGTGCAGAAAATTCCTGACTTGAGCATCCTTAAGCATCACAGCTTTTTAGGATCTGACCACTTTGATTTTTCCTTTATGGCATAGTGTTCGGGAGCATCTGCAGTCATAGCCACAGTTTTCATAAGGTATGGAGGTCCTGTTTTGATGATATCAACATATGAATCATCAATAGCTTCAAGGAACATCACCATCTTTACTCTCCATGTAGAGTAATCAGCTTTCTTCAGGATGGGAATTTTCATGCTTTCATACTTACTTCCAGACATCTTGACCTTTGCAAATTAACAGTTAATTTGATCGGCTTGACCTTTGCAAATTAACAGTTAATTTGACCGCTCGGATACCACTTGTTACCCAGTAAAGTAATTATTTAAGGGGGGTTGGATACAATTACTAAACAAATTGATGTATTATGAAAGTAAAGTAAGAACATACGAATCAAATAACTGTTTATATTGATATTTAATAAACTGTTACAAAACTCTCTCAAGAATAATATTCTTAAGAGCTTCTAGGTTATAAGAATACTCGAGTTCTGCTCACCACTTACTGTGATAACCTATTTTATGTTTATATACTACACAGCTACAAATCAGTCCTATATCAATTACAAGATATGTTACAATATAATTCTAACAGTTTATATATCTAAATCAATTACGATCCTATGAATCAACACCTTCTGATTTATCTCGCAGTCTTGACTTATCATCCAAGTCATTCTCAACGGATAGCTGATCAACGGATAAATGCTTTAGCTTTAATGGATAATCATTTGTATATATCAACGGATGACTAACGATCATCAACGGATGATATCCTGATTGTTAGACAGATCCTGTTCTTCGACTTAACCAATTCTCAACATTCTTTGACTGCATCACTAAAGCCTTCAACAATAAGTCTTCTAATTTTGATGATCTTCCCATCATGACTCAAAAAATAGGGTACTCTCTGATTCATGGTTCAAATTATGATTTTGGTAGAGTATTCTTATTTTTTCATAGGTGATAGATTAATTACTGATAGATATACTGTATACAATGGTAGCTTCTATCAGTTAATCTTCAATGTTTATTTCCCTGATATCCCTATCCCCTATAATCAAATAGTGTCATTGACAAAAAGGGCTTATTCTGACTTAATTTCACAAGATAAAAGTGGTTCAATTTAGCTCTTTTGAGGTTGCCTTTGGTTGCTAGGAACTTGCTCATTGCAAGGCTCCTGGTGACTTATGGCTTACCTAACAGGCAGAGTGCTCAGTTACAAGCCATTACTATTGGAAACCCCCTGTAGCTAACCCGAGCACAAAAACTCACACACAACCCCAAACACAAACCTAAAAAAACTAAACCACCACCACAACATCAAACAGAAGC
This sequence comes from Apium graveolens, assembly GCF_009905375.1. Classification (NCBI taxonomy): domain Eukaryota; kingdom Viridiplantae; phylum Streptophyta; class Magnoliopsida; order Apiales; family Apiaceae; genus Apium; species Apium graveolens. Next base: position 293,194,869 of record NC_133651.1, read on the forward strand.
CACATCAGGTGTCTCCCAAAAGACACATGTTGTAAAAAGAAAGAAAGAAATGGCTAGGAGGGCTACAAATCCTGGTATAGCAAAGTCAAAACTTGAAGCAACACAAGTTCCGCATTCTTCTAAATCTTCAGAATCTATTAGAAGGAAACTTGTGCTTGCTGGACTAGAATCAGATTCAGATGAGGATAATGCCACCTTATCTTTTTAATTTCCAAACCTTTCATCTGATTCTTCTCCAAGACCACTACCAACTGAAGAGGGCACAACTACTGATGATGTTCATAGTGCCAGACATCCTGATACTGGTACAAGCCCAAGGCCAAAGAAAAAGAAGATGGTCAAAGCTTACTACAATCAGAACTTGCTCAAGATCAAACATGAAATTGCTGAGGAGACACATGGGGCATATAAACCAAATTCTGATTTTTAATCAAATCCTGATGCACCTGTGACTTTGTCTGATTCTCCTGTGAAGCATCAAAGCAAGAGAGGAAGGGAGATCTCTCATGAGCAAGTTGAAGAAACTTGTTATTCCCAAGGAACTAACATTGAGATTTACAGAAGGGGGGTTGAATATAAATCTCAAAACTTTTTCAAGTTTTAAGCACTTTCAAAAGCTAAGTGTATGATGAACAGATGTGTGTAAATTGCTTTAAGCAGGTGTAGACAGATGTATATTCAAGACACAAATGTAAAGAACACAAAGGCTTTAAAAACTTTTCTGGTGGATTAGTTGTTCCACCAGAGATGTGTATTTCAGAAAATCTGTGATACAAAGAATTGTTCACAGCTGCTTCCTAGTACAAACTAGATGATTTTCTCTCTATGTTTTTCTAAACAGCTCTGGAAAATTCACACCTAATTACTAGCTACAACTTGGTTTATATATCACCAAGTTTTCAAGTGAAGACAAAGATAAAATACAATTATAAAATAGTTCTTCACATGTTTCTTCTTCATTTCTCTATCCAATGTAATCTAAGATAATATGTGAATCTTTGAATACTTCCTTGATTGCACCAGAATGGAAATGCTGTTTTTTCTTGATTCCTCCAAGAGGCTACCACATTCCAATTGTCTCTGTCAACCCATGTGCCTCTGTCAGCTTATGAATTTTCACTATCAGCTGCTATGGAACTGAGCATCCGTTGAAGCTTTCATCCGTTTATGGCTTTATCCGTTGATGCTTTAGTGACATCCGTTGATGCTTTAACAGTTGAAGCTTTATCCGTTGATGCACTCATCCGTTGATGGATGTTATCCACTGAAGCTTTAGAGACATCTGTTGAAGCTTTGTTTCTCATCCGTTGAAGGCCTTTAATCTATCAGTTGATACTACTTCATTCATACAAAATTACAAGGCATGAAATATTTATAATTAGCCCTCCTATTTGCATATCCACTAGTAGTCAACATGACTTATAATTTTCCACAACTTCTAAGAATTATAACTTAAATACAGAGACTGAAATGTGCTACAATACTAAACTTATTTCTAAGTAAAGCTACTCCATCAACGGATAACCAAGATGGTCTTATCCGTTGAGGCTACAAACACTAGATTTCTACTTAAGTATTTTGTTTAACTTATCATCAAACTAATACATATATTCCTAACAATCTCCCCCTATTTATGTCTACTAGAATTGTAGGCATAAATTCAGGGTTAACTTGATGATAACAAAACACTTAACAAATATATGAGTTGAAACCAAGTAGAAATTCAAAAGTGCTGCAAAAGTGTATGTACTGAGATAGAATTGAAGATTTACAGTGTTTCCAAGGGTGCTCCTTTAGTCTGAGCAAATAATTTTCTTTTCCTTTGTTCCCTTATTTTCTTCCCTAGGTCATTTTCCTCTACTTGGAGTTAGAGTTGTCTGTAGAATTCAGCTTCATCTTCTTCTTTGATATCCAACTTAGATTGCATGTCCTTGAGAGTTTCATTATTAGCAATTTTAAGATGGTCTTCAAGTCTGAAAAATCTTCTGACTCCTTTATTGTCTCTGAACTCCATCAACCAATGAGGTGATTTATGAATTGTAATTCCATTCTCAGGGATGAGTAATGTTCTAGGCAAGGAATTTGACTCCCACCAATTCTTCCTTATGCTGGCAATCTTGTTGATAATCTCAGTTTGGCAGTCCTGTTAAAGCCAGTATCCCTTTTGATAGCTGAGTAGACTCTAATCAAGGTAGAATAGCCCTCACTTAGAATTTTTTGAAGAGGCCAAGTCCTTTCCACACTTCCTTTATACTTGAACACTAGCCTTTCTGGTAGCTGTCTATAAGCATTTATTCCCATTACTTCTTTCAGCTCATCCAGGAAGAGTTCAATATATGTATGTTCTTTTATGTCACAAATGTGAACATAATCATCCTTTGAGGCTTGTGGCTTAGGCTTAGGTTTATGTTTCTGAGTGAATTTACTTGAGGTTAGAGGAGGTGTTGATTTGGATTTTCTTTTCAGTTTCTTTGGTGGTGGAGAAGTAGTTAAGAAGGTAGGTAATTTGATGGTGTCCCAATCAATAGGTTCCTCTTTAGGGATGATTGTTTCACCATGGATATTTATACTGGGATCAGCCACAACAGGTTCAGGAATAGAAGGTAGTGGTTTAGATTTTGATTGGGTTTCCTCAGTGTCATCTCCACTCTTCCTTTTTGCCTTGACCTTCTTTCCGTTCCCTTTCTGCCATGCCTTTCTTTCCTCACACCTTTCCTCCATACTCTCACCAACCATATTCCCCATATCCACATTTATGCTTTCAGTCTTGTCTTCTTCACTCTTGTCTTCAATCTTCTTCTTTTCTTCAATTTGACTTGACTTTAGCTGTTTTTCAAGCTTTGCTTGTGCTCTTTTGTTAGCCTTCAGCTTTTTAGCTTCTTCCTTTAACCTCATGGTTTCTTCCCTCTTTGCTATTGATAATTTGGGATGTCCTTGTATCACACAGATAATCTTTCCCTCTCTATAGATGATAGCCATATTCATTCTTTCCACTACATCCTTGGTCTCTTTGTGCTTTATGATGTTACCACCCAAAACTTTGTCTTCATCAGGCTTTGGAAGAGGAAAATCCACTTCTTTTAGTTGAGCAAAGCTTAGAGGGTTTTTTGTAGAGTCCTTGTTGAATCTAGTGGTTGACTTGAGTACCATGGGCTTCAGGTTCCTGAAAGAAGTTTCTCCAACCTTATTCCTCCTTATTGGCTTGTGCTCCATAATGATTGGCTCAACTTCTGTGCTATGTTTTATAGATAAGGATTTTGTAGTTGTAGAGCCAAACACTTGTTGCATCCTTTCATCAATTCTTCTCCTTTGCTCTTTCACCTTCATCTCAGCTGCTGCTAGCTGGATTAGATCAATTCCATCAAGCTTTCCTTTGATTTGAAGTTTTAGAGAAGTAGTGATGGGTGGAACTAGCACTTTTGATATTTGTATATGTGTAGATGGCTCCCCTTCCCCTTCCCCTTTATTCTCCCCCTTTTTGTTATCATCAAGGAGAGGGGTCAAGCCCTGTGCTTTAGCCAGTTGCATTAGAAGACTAGTCCGAGACTGTTGATTGTGAAGAATGGTGACCATAGAGTTTTCAATAACTTGAACTCTTTCCTCCAATTTGGCCATCTTCTTTTCAGCATCTGATTCTCTTCTTAGTCTCAGTAACAGTTCCTGTATGGTACCAAAGGGCATGATTGAATCCATCTTCTTAGTATTGTAGGACTTCAAATCAGCTATATCCTTCTTGAGTTCATCCACACTTAGATTATGTCTTATTTGTTGTAGCCTCATGAGATGTAGAGAATCTAAGTGGGATCGAAGAATAGCCTTGGTACCAGCATTTGAAGTTTCCTGAATTGCCTTTTGGATAGCCATGACTTGTTTGACTAATGATACATTAAAATGCCCTGGTGTAGACTCCTTTGTCAATGCCCATTCAGGTAACTCTGGAATAGAAGTTGGGCCTTCATCTCCCCCTAAGTTCATGCTTCCATCAAAAGAACCAGAGTCATCATCATTAGAATTTACTCCAAATTCCTCAGATGGCTCACCAGCTGTAGAAGGCATCACATTGACAGCAGCTTTATCCCTTTGTAGAGATTCTGAAGTATGTACTAGGTTTAAAGTCTTTTCTGCCTCCTCATTGCCCTGAGTAGCCAACAGTTGATAGGCTGACACAGGATGAGTAAAAGTGTCAGCATCCAAGGAAATGTTATCAATTACAGCTTTGTAATGTTGCTGAAATTGTCTTTCCTTTTCAGCATCATCCACAATCATTGACTCACTAGCAATGGTTGGATCCACCCTTATACCTCCTGTACCTGCCTTTCTCTCAATTTCTCTCTTTTCTTGCATCAGGGGCTCCCCCTAGCTCACACTCCTCACACCCTCACCTTCACCTACTAAGGTGGTACTCCTCTCACTTTCTTTTGCCATGCTGGAAGAAATAGCATGCATATTTAGACTCTCAAGCTCTCCTTTTGCCTGGGAGCAACCCAGCCTCTCACTCAAGTTTTCACTCCATTCCCTCAACCCTAGAAGTGATTGTACAGTAACCATGTCTTCTACACTTGGAGTTAATTTAGTTGTTTATGTAGAGACCATCAACGGATAAGGAATATCCATTAAAGTTGAAACTGATGGTATCAACGGATAATTGCTGTTAAGCTTATCCGTTGAAGAACAATCACTTGTCAACGGATGAGGAATATCCGTTGAAGAAGGAAAAGAAGTAGAAATTGAAAGTGACATAATTATTGAATCTGTGTGGATTGATTTTAATTTAGGTGACACAGATTCTTCAACTAAGTCTGAAAGAATTGGCTGATGATCCAACAAATCATCTAAAAGATGATGATCACCAGTATTTGAGTGGGGCTCCTCCCTGAGTTGTAAAGAGGGAGAATCAGGAATTGATGTGAAAATCATGTCCACATCCATAGATGGTGATGGAGAATTTGGTGGTTGGTGTATGTCAATTTTGAGAGAATGGGGTTGTGACTCCACATTTGTTGGAGTCACATCAAGCTAAATTTGTGAAGGCATAGATACAGGTGGTTATATCTGTGCAGTGTGTGCACCCTGTGTTGAAACTAGGGTTTTGACCTTCTTTCTTCTTGTGAAGGCTTTTACAGGTGAGTGTGTGGCTTCAGTGTCCCTCCCTCTTTTGTTCAGTGTCCCTGGTTGGGGACTATTTTCAATAGATGCACACTTTTGGGAGGATGCAACTAGGGATGAGTTTGAATCCTTTTCAACCACCACAGTCTTTTGAGAAACTGTGGCTTGGCTAGCTTGGGTACCACTCACCTCTCCTACCTTATTCTGGGGGTTTTCTTGATGTTCACCCCTCCCCTCACCATTAACACCCTGTTCACTCCCCTCAAGGTTTATGGTAGGTGTTACAACTGTTGTCTTTTGAGAGACAACAGAGGTGGCTTTCTTTGACTTGGATTTTGAAACTTTAGGTTTGGTGGCCTTGGTAGGAACCTGTTGGGGCATTAACACAGATTCCATGGCCACACTTGAAGGCAAAGAAATGATGGGGTTGGAAGTAGTAGGAGTTGAAAAAGTATTTATCTCACTTACCCGAGGTGCATCCATGATTGGTAAGTATACATTGACACCTTACTGTTGAGGTTAATCCTTAAAAGGTCTGCAAGGACCCTCTTCTCTTGTGCCCAGCATTTGAGTTTATTACTCTCATTATTTATGACCAAACCTTCAGCAATATGGTTAGCTAATAACATAAAGAATCTAGCAGAGTAGATGTCATGAGGTCTATTAGCCTTGTTACCTAACCTATTACCCAATTCTAGCATAACATAGTTGCTAAAATTGTAGTACCTATCAGAAACCAGCATATAGAGCATATTAACAAGAGATGAAGTTATTGCATCAAAATTACTAATTTTCCTAGAGAAAACCTTGATAAAGGCATCACTGAGAAAACTCCATTCTTTCCTAAGGCCTTTTCTCTTAATACTGCCTAAACTAGTAGAATCAAGGGAATAGCTTATGGAATCTAACATGCTAGATACATCATTATCAGTGTGTGGTGTCATGGCATTGTTTTCAGGTAATTTAAAATAGGACTGTATATCATCACAGTTAATACAGTAATCCTTACCTTTGAGAGAGAAAGAGATGGTCATATCAGTGGGGTTGAATTGAACTCAGCAGTTGTCCACATTTCCTCAACTACCTCACAGTAAATCATTGGGGCTTCCAGCATTGCATAGCTCAGTTTGCAGTTTTTGATGAAGTCCATCATCTTGTGATAATCTGAGTGGGCTTCATTCTTTTCCACCAAAGCTACGAAATTATTTTTCTCATAGACAAACCCAGATTGGGACATTATCTTTACTACTGGTGCCATTGTTGTGGGTAAGAGTTGCAGAGAAAAGTTGAGAGTTTTGGGAGAGAAAGAGAGTAAAAGCTTTTGAAAATTGCAAGAAAGCGTAAAGTGAAAATAAGAATTCAAAGGGGCTATTATACTTTCTCAAATTAAAATATAAAGAGAATGATTAAACAATACTTTTAAGTGAATTACAGCCGTTTGAGAATAAAAGAAAAACTGTATGTATTTTAAAAACTGCCTTTAATACAAATACATACAACTGTATATATATATATATATATGTATCAACGATTAAGATAATAGAATCAACGGCTGTGACTCACTCAAAACGACTGATGTGACACTTCAACGGATGAGGTAAACAGTTATCCATTGAAGATTAACACAATTTTATCCGTTGAAGGATAAAATTACCAGAAATGTATTTGTCTTTCAACGGATAATGGACATCCGTTGATAGAACAATTTTGACTTTCAACGGATAGGGAATATCCATTGATAGAATAAACTTTGCTTAAAGCCAACTTTGTTCTTGCAACAAATTCATTTCAGGCTACATTACAAATTCTAATTAGGACATGAATTTAGGAATAATTAAGCATACCTAGCTCACTTATCAATCTTGTGAATGTTGATTCATCAAGTGGCTTGGTAAATATGTCTGCAATTTATTTTTCACTTGGAACAAAATGAAGTTCCACTGTACCATTCATCACATGTTCCCTTATGAAGTGGTACTTGATGTCAATGTGCTTGGTTCTTGAATACTGCACTGGATTTTCAGTAATGGCAATGGCACTTATGTTGTCACAGAATATTGGAATTTTGTCAACATTTAGCCCATAGTCAAATAGTTGATTCCTCATCCATAATATTTGTGCACAGCAACTACCAGCAGCAATGTACTCAGCCTCAGCCGTTGATGTAGAAACAGAATTTTGCTTCTTACTGAACCATGACACAAGCTTATTCCCTAGAAATTGACAGGTGCCAGTTGTACTTTTCCTATCTATTTTGCAACCTGCATAATCTGCATCTGAGTAGCCAATTAGATCAAAACCAGACTCTCTAGGGTACCAAATTCCTAGATTTGGAGTCCCTTTGAGATATCTAAAAATTCTTTTAATAGCAACTAAGTGAGATTCTCTAGGATCAGCTTGAAATCTAGCACAAAGACATGTAGAAAATATTATATCAGGTCTACTGGCAGTTAAATATAGAAGTGAACCAACCATGCCTCTATAGCTTGTAATGTCCACAGACTTTTCAGCCTTGTTTAATTTAAGCTTAGTGACAGTGGCCATGGGAGTTTTTGCAGATGAACATTCCATTAAGTCAAACTTCTTTAAAAGATCATAAATATATTTAGTTTGACTAATAAAAATTCCACCACTAACTTGTTTAACTTGTAAACCAAGAAAATAAGTTAGCTCTCCCATCATACTCATTTCATATTTACTTTACATTAACTTAGCAAACTTTTTACAAAGTTTATCATCTGTAGAACCAAATATAATATCATCTACATAAATTTGAACAAGTATTGTAGAGCCATTAACATTTCTAAAGAAAAGAGTTTTATCAACAATACCTCTTGTGAAGTAATTATCTAGGAGAAATTTTGACAAAGTCTCATACCAGGCTCTAGGTGCTTGCTTTAGTCCATAGAGTGCTTTCAACAGATAATACACATGGTTTGGAAAATTTGGATCTTCAAACCCTGGAGGTTGGCTCACATAAACTTCTTCCTCCAATTCTCCATTCAGAAATGGACTCTTGACATCCATTTAATAGACTTTGAAATTGGCATGGGCTGCATAGGCTAGAAAATTCTGATGGCTTCAAGTCTTGCAACAGGAGCAAATGTCTCATCAAAATCTATTCCCTCTTGTTGAGAGTAGCCCTTGGCAACCAATCTAGCTTTATTCCTTATGACAATGCCATTTTCATCCATCTTGTTTCTGAATACCCATTTTGTGCCAATAGAACTCTTGTTCTTTGGCTTGGGTACCAGCTTCCATACTTTGTTCCTCTCAAATTGGTTTAGCTCCTCTTGCATTGCTAAAATCCAATCTGGATCCAATAGAGCTTCTTCCACTCTCTTAGGTTCCTCCTGTGATAGAAAACTACTGTATAGACATTCATCTTGAGTAGCCCTTCTAGTTTGCACCTTAGATGTTGCATCACCAATGATTAGTTCAAGGGGATGATTCTTGGTCCATTTCCTTTGAGGTGGTAGATTAGCTCTAGATGAGGTTACCTCAGTATTGTCATGATCTGAGATAGAGTGTTGATTGGTTGAAACTCCCCCTGAGTTATTGGTCCTTTCCAAGAAACAGGGAGTTCTATCAACTGATGATGTAAATTGATTATCTGTTGATGAACTATGATCAACGGATGCTCCATTATGTACTTCAACGAATGATGCACTTTGTCTTTCAACGGATTCTGCATTACTTCTGTCAACGGATGTTGAGTTATGACTTTCAACTCATGCAGCATTTTGTGCATTATCCAAAGGAAAATTTTGAATCCTTTTTGAAGTGTCTTCTTCATCATTCTCATCTTTACTATCATCACAATATATCTCAATGTTGTCAAATTTGAGTCCTTCATAATGTCCCTCATCTATTAGTCCATCAATCTTTTAATCATCAAACACAACATGCACAGATTCTATAACAATGTTGGTTCTTAGATTATAGACCCTATATGATTTTCCAGCAGAATAACCAACAAATATCCCTTCATCAGCCTTTGCATCAAACTTGCCTTTGTGATCAGGTTGGTTCCTTAGAATGTAGCATTTGCAACCAAAGACATGAAGGAAGTTTAAGGTTGGTTTTCTTCTCTTGAATAATTGATAGGGAGTCATGCCTTTTTCCTGATTGATTAGAGAAATATTCTGAGTGTAACATGCATAGTTAATAGCCTCAGCCCAAAAATATGTTGGGAGTTTTGACTCTTCAAGCATTGTTCTTGCAGCTTCAATTAGTGATCTGTTCTTCCTTTCCACCACACCATTCTGTTGTGGAGTCCTTGGAGCTGAGAACTCATGCATGATCCCATTTTCTTCACAGAACAACCTCATGGTAGAATTCCTGAACTCAGTTCCATTGTCACTCCTATTGTTCCTTACTTTGAAATCTGGATGGTTGTTGACTTGCTTGATATGATTGATAATGATTTCATTAGCTTCATCCTTTGATCCAAGAAAATAGGTCCATGAAAACTTTGAGAAATCATCTACAATCACTAGGCAATATCTTTTCCTTGAAATTGATAATACATTGACTGGTCCAAAAAGATCCATGTGTAACAGTTGTAATGGTTCATCAATTGGTGATTCAAGCTTCTTACCGAATGATGCTCTCTTTTGCTTTCCTTTCTGACAAGCATCACACAGTCCATCCCTTGAGAATTCCACTAGAGGCATTCCTCTAACTAAGTCCTTTTTGATTAGATCATTCATTGTCTTGAAATTCAAATGGGATAGCTTCTTGTGCCATAGCCAACTTTCATCTTGACTTGCTTTGCTGAAAAGACAAGTAATTGATTATGCATCTGTAGAGTTGAAGTCAGCCAAATACACATTCCCTTTTCTAACTCCAGTTAGAACCACTTTGTTGTCCTTCTTACTGATAACAACACAGGCTTCAGAATTGAAGGAAACAGTATTCCCTCTGTCACATAGTTGACTGATGCTCAATAGATTGTGTTTGAGACCATCAACTAATGCAACTTCATCAATGATGACATTTTCCTTTGAAATCAAACCATATCCCATAGTGAACCCTTTGATGTTATCTCCAATGGTTATGCTAGGGCCAGCTCTTTCCTTGAACTCTGTGAGCAGGGTGACATCTTCTGTCATGTGCCTTGAACAACCACTGTCCAAGTACCATAGATTCCTTCTTTTTCCCTGCACACAATAAAATCAAATCAAGTTGATTTTGGTACCCAAGTTTCCTTGGGTCCAGCCTTGTTAGTCTCTTTCCTAGACTTCATACTTCCTGCACCTTTTGACTTAGGTAACTTTGAGTCAACCTTGGTCTCAGATGTAGCTGGTTGAAGTGTAGGGTTAGTCACAGAATCATTTAGCACATTCGGTTAAATTTGATAAGGCATAGATTGTGCAAACATATTATTCCACATAGGCATGTTGTATGGCATTTGAGGCATACTAAATGCAGCAAAATAAGGATTATTAACATATGGCATGTTTGCAAAATGTGCATGTGGATTCTGTTGAGACATAACAGGCATAACATGCAGTGGTGACATAGACATGTTAGGCATGAAAGGAGTTAAATGCATAGGAGCATTCTTAACAGATTTGCAGTTAGCATATAAATGATTAACACTACTACAATGCACACAACTCTTTCTAGGAGCATACTTATCAGGTGTGTAGTTGTTATGTTTGTTAATCCCTACCTTCCCATTTCTATTAGATTTTCTTTTAGTTTCCTTTTTATCCTCAACCAACTTAAGCCTATTTTTCAACTGATCTAAAATCATGTGTCTTATATTCACCTTACTGGCATCTTTGGATGTGCTAGCTTCTTCTTTGACAAAGTTCTTGGAAGTTGAACCAAACTTCTTACTGAGATTTTTCAAATTATCCCTTTTAGAATCATTTGCATGTTTCAATTGATAAGCCTTCAACGGATGCTCCTTTTCTCCCTTCAACAGATGACTCTCATCATCCGTTGATTCCACATCCGTTGAAAGTCAATCAATTAATTCCATTTCCTTTTTATTTTTCTTCCAGGCATTCTCATAGAGTGATTCAATTCCTTGAACCTTGACAATTTGAGCACTAACATCCCTAGATGTTTTCCAGGCCTTGATTACCTCTTGCTCACGTTCTAGTTGTTTAGAAAGAACTTCTACTTTCTTAACAGACTCTTCTAGTTCACCCTCAACAGATAAGCATTTGATTTTAATATTTTCAAGCTCAATTACCTTACCCTCTAACACAACATTCCTATCACTTAAAAACAGATTATTCTCTTTAATTCTCGTGTTTTCTTTAGCCAGTGATTTAAGGGAAACACGTAAATGATATAATTCATTGGACATATCATTTATAGCTTCATTGCATTCATTTTTAGAAAGCTGAGAGAGGTCAGTAGTGATTACCTGGTTGCTTGATGAACTAGTTTCATTTTCATCAGAATTAGCCATCAGGGCTAAGTTGACATCTCCATATCATCATCTTCATTGGCTCCATCAGCTGTCCGGTCATTTTCCTAAGTCAGAAAAGCCCTTTCCTTTTGTTTGAGCAATTCGAAATATTTCTTTTTATAATCCACTTGCTCAAATTTCTTTTTTTCAGAAGTTGGCTTTCTGCACTCACTTGCAAAGTGTCCACTTGTGCCACAGTTATAACACTTGAACTTAGATTTGTCCACCATGTTCTTGTTTGGCTTAGTAGCTCTAGTGTTTTTCTTGAATTTCATCTTTGCAAACCTTCTGGACAGAATAGCCAGATGTTCATCAACATCATCAGAGTCATCTTGACTGGAATTATCTTCAACCTCAGCTGCTTGCTCCTTTCCCTTGCTTGATTCTGATTTGCTTGTGCCAATTTTGAGACTTGGCATTGTCTTTTCTTCATTCCTGGCTTCAGTTCTCTCATTTTCAGCTACAAGTGCAACTGATCCACCTTTTCTCTTTCCCTTCTCCAACAGCTCATCTTGCTCCATCTCAAGTTCATAGGTCTTCAAAATTCCATATAATCTTTCAAGTGTGAAGTCCTTATAATCTTGAGAATTCCTTAGTGAAACAGTCATAGGCTTCCATTCCTTTGGTAGAGACCTCAGAAATTTTAAGTTGGAATCCTTGACTTGGTACACTCTGCCATACAACTTCAATCCATTCAACAGATTTTGAAATCTATTGAAGGTATCATTCAATGATTCTCCTTCTTCAGAATGAAAATATTCATATTGTTGAATGAGAAGCTGCATTTTGTTTTCTCTAACTTGTTCAGTACCTTCACAGATAAGTTGTACAGTATCCCAAATTTCCTTAGCAGTTTGGCTGTTAATGACATTATCAAACATATCTTTGTCTAGGCCATTAAACAGAATGTTCATGGCCTTCTTGTCCTTGTGAACCTCTTCAATATCTTCATCAGTCCATTCTGCTTTTGGCTTGGGAATAGACTGTCCAACAGCAATTGTGGCAGTGGCAGCTGTGGCCACTTTGTGAGGGATGTGAGGACCATTCTCAATACAGTTTATGTAGCTTTCATCTTGAGAGAGAAGATGTAGATGCATCTTCACTTTCCAGTGATGATAATTATCTCTTTCCAGGATTGGAATCTTCACTCCAAAATCCTTCTTACTCATGATGTTAATATAATAGATCTTTAAACTCTTTGTATGTCAAGAGCTTGCTCTGATACCAATTGTTATTCCCAAGGAACTAACAATGAGATTTACAGAAGGGGGTTAAATGTAAATCTCAAAACTTTTTCAAGTTTTGAACAGTTTCAAAAGCTAAGTGTATGATGAACAGATGTGTGTGAATTGCTTTAAGCAGGTGCAGACAGATGTATATTCAAGACACAAATGTAAAGAACACAGAGGATTTAAAAACTTTTCTGGTGGATTTGTTGTTCCACCAGAGATGTGTATTTCAGAAAATCTGTGATACAAAGAATTGTTCACAGCTGCTTCCAAGTACAAACTAGATGATTTTCTCTCTATGTTTTTCTAAATAGCTCTGGAAAATTCACACCTAATTACTAGCTGCAACTTGGTTTATATATCACCAAGTTTTCAAGTGAAGACAAAGATAAAATAAAATTATAAAATAGTTCTTCACATATTTCTTCTTCATTTCTCTATCCACTGCAATCTAAGATAATCTGTGAATCTTTGAATACTTCCTTGATTGCTTCAAAATGGAAATGCTGCTTTTTCTTAATTCCTCCAAGAGGCTACCACATTCTAATTGTCTCTGTCAACCCATGTGCCTATGTCAGCTTACGAATTATCACTATCAACTGCTATGGAACTGTGCATCCGTTGAAGCTTTCATCCGCTGATGGCTTTATCCGTTGATGCTTTAGTGACATCCGTTGATGCTTTAACAGTTGAAACTTTATCCGTTGATGCACTCATCCATTGATGGATGTTATCCGTTGAAGCTTTAGAGACATCCGTTGAAGCTTTGTTTCTCATCTTTTGAAGGCCTTTAATCTATCAGTTAAAACCACTTCATTTATACAAAATTACAAGGCATGAAATAATTACAATTAGCCCTCCTATTTGCATATCCACTAGTAGTCAACATGACTTATAATTTCCCACAACTTCTAAGAATTATAACTTAAATACAGAGACTGAAATGTGCTACAATACTAAACTTATTTCTAAGTAAAGCTACTCCATCAATGGATAGCCAAGATGGTCTTATCCGTTGAGGCTACAAACACTAGATTTCTACTTAAGTGTTTTGTTTAACTTATCATCACACTAATACATATATTTCTTAACAAAACTGTCAAGAGGTTACAATGGAAATGTCTTTTCCCTGGATCAAGCACACAAGAACCTATATCTCAAAGGGATACAACAGCTATAACTCCTGATCCAATCCCACAAGAATCTGCACCTCAAAGTGGTGTAACAGATATAGAAGATCAAGATCCTCTTAATGAAAAGTCCATTCAACAATGGCATGATGAGGAAACTTCCAGAATTCATGCAGAAGTCTCTCAGATCAAGGACTTCTGTAAGAAATTTGATCCTGAAAGATTCATTTAGAGAGCTATTTTTCAAGAAAAGCCTGCAAAGGAGTCAAACATTGTAATTGTGGAGAAGAGTACACAAGAACCGGGGATTCAAAGTCATCCAACAACTCCTTATTCTCCTGTCACACAAGAACCATTGCATCAAAGTTGCAATGAAGGCTTCACTCATGCTGCAGTGACACTGGTAATAGATGCCGAAGGCAGAATTCACCCATCACCACCATCTACTGATGTCTTATCAGTCCCTCCACTCAATGTCTGCACAGAAGCTGAATCTTCAGATTCACAAGGTATAAATACTGATTTCATTTTATCAGCAATTACATTAAATACTGATTTTGTCTTATCAGCATATATTTTTCATGTTCTAAATCCTGTTGGTATGATTATATCTAGACCTTTATTTAAGGACTACCTCTAGCTGTATGACCACATACCACCTTTCTTTAGACACCTCTTATTTATGTAAGACTGAATATTTATCTGAGCCTTTTCTGTGAGTTGTGTGAAAAGAATTAGAGAAAAACAAGATTAAAGTGAGACATGATCTTTCCTGGCAAAAGGAGAGGTAGATGAGAGTCGTGATTTAGTAATCCGTGTGAGGAAACTCTAACTATTAAAAGTTATGAGCTTTGTAGTGTGAGGAGTAGTGGGACTACTTTATAATAACATAGAGATTAAGTGTTACTTGTTATATTTTGCAGGTGTACAGAGTACAAAAGAAACAACTGCTGAAAAATAGTTTGTTGACCCTCGGTTAAACTCTGATGTACCAAGTGCTGATAATCTCCCTGCAGGTCTAAGTATTGATACTTACCTGCAGTCCATTCACTCTACTATTCCATCACCTAATATTCTCCCTGTTATTACTGAAGATGTAGTAGCACAACGGTCCATTTATTAAGATCTATTCACTACAGGGTCACCACGGCACTCCACAGGTACTGAGGTTTTGGAGGTGAATTTTGAAGCTCCAGTTCATCCGTCTATAATTCTTGAAGATATTGTGTCACACCCCCAACTTAAATAACAAAATAAATATAGCTATTACATCATTTTAATGAAGAATTCACAACTAAAATCCAAAATCTTGCAGTTTAGGGTTTGGAACAGCCCAACACTACCAACTATTACATCTGATTACAAATACCGAGTCCTCACACAACTATTATTACTTATTCTACCTGAGCTCGAACATAAGCATCAGCATCACAGGTCTTACGGGCAGTCTGCTTGAATCTAACCATAGCTGCTAGCTGTAATATAAGGGTAAAGCAAGAAGTGAGCCAAATGCTCAACAAGTGCTAACAGTACGACACAGAACATAAATTGAGATATACCTTTAAGAATGATAATGGAAAGACATAACCAAAGGTAACGAGAGATAAAAACTATGTGAGATGGCATCATTTTGCTTGCATCAAAACAATTTTAAAAATCATGTCTTAATCAAAATCATTTTATGACGCTACGGATTACAGCCGGTGATCAGCCGCGAAGTAATCCCGAACCTCGCTGGGTTCTAAAACATTATTGGGAATCCCTAGGCAACTTTTAAGCCTAATATAAGTGTGGAAAGGACTCGCGTCTCAGTCCAGATCCACTATTCAAGAAAACATTTATCCCCCTTTGGGACTAAAAACCCACATTTTAATTATTTAAAAACTGATGCCGGTTTATGACAAAATCTCTTTTGACTGTAAACATTTTTATCAAGGGATTATAGATCAGCTCGAAACACGGGAAACAAGGTACTGAATATCAGAGCCATGATTCACAAAACTATTCTTTATTCAAGTAATTGAATGGTTTTCAAATATCAAGGATTGGACAAGAGGATTTAGTGAGACTAGTGGATAATATGAAGGGTAATGCTAATTTGGGCTCAAAGCAATGGTTTCTCATCAAGGTTCAAGTGCTGGATCATCAAGAAGGTAAGCTTCAAGAATACTAAGGGTGTTAAGGTGTGAAGAATGATCTTTAACTCGGGACATATCAGAATTGTCAAGCTTTAGGATAAGAAAGAGGGTATCAATCAATGAGGAATCAAGCTGGTAAGTATCTGACTATCAGAATTCAAAGTAAGGTTCTATAGGGGTTCAAGTATCAGGATTAGATATTAATACTTAGGAAACATCAACATGTTAATCAAGGTGATCCATCAAGTAATATATCAATTCTTCTTTTTATCATGGCATTAAACAATCATGAAAGACTTTTGAACTACTTGCAATACATACTCGAGGGTTCATGGCATCTCTATGTAACTCAAAGATAAACAAAAGATACGCTTGATTTAAGTATGTCAAAATGACTCAGGATAATTGCATCGATATATATGAATTTGCAGTAAATATGAAGGTCAAGTTGAATCACTTGCCTTGAGATAGGCTGGTCTGGTCTGACTGGTAGGAGCAACAACTGGAGCTTCACTCGACTTTTATGGCAAGTTTTCCCTCATCTCGAGATCCTACATAAATAATAATAATCCTCATTATAATATATTCTCACCAACCTAACCTATTTACAACTCGAAATTAAACACGGATGGCACTTAGGCCTATATGCACTTAGTTTATATTCACTTTTAAATTATAATTGAACACACATAGCCACATATTCACATATCATATATTAACACCAAATAACACCATATATATCATAATGCAACACTAGGCTTGGATGATCTCGACTCGCGACTTAAGTCACTTGGTCGCTAAACTAGACAAGGTCTTCTAATTTCGGCTTTCTAACTCGATGTGCCTTTCCTAAATTATCCAAAACCTATTGACCCTCACTTGTGCCTTTTTCTCTACTGACCTTATACTATCTTACAACTATGGTGGTTGACCTAATACTCACTTCTAAGTGTTCTAAAACTATGTGGTAAGTGATAGTGCTCACTGGTGCAAATTTCAGAATGACAACTATGGTTTCTTGAGTACATTAGACATTCTTAAACTACAAGTTTTTCTTCAAAACTTTTACACAAGACTCTCCTGACCTAAGGGCATCTCACAAACTTGATGTGGCTCAAGGGCCTGGCTTGGGCCTTCTTGGGCCTAAGCTAAAAGTCCAAGGTTCCCCTGTTTTTCTGGGCAGAAAATGCCCTGACTTGAATTAACTTGTGACACATGGTTCTAGCTCATATCCTATGAACTATGGTTGTAAAAACTTCTCTGACATACCCTCTAACTAAGGCCCAATTGGTCCTAATGAGGGCCTACCCATGACATGGTCAAATCTCCCTCTTTCCAAGTTGCAACAAAACTGTCCCCTGCTGGACAGATTTTGTGATTCTACTTGTGCACCTAACCAAATGACATGCAAACCTCTAACCAACTCCTAAAACCTATTATATACTCCCAATACTAACTTCTGGTAGCTTGGGCCTCAAATTGCACACCAATGACATGGTCAAAACTCACTCTAAACCTCAGGGTGCTATACTGATTTTTCTGCAGAAACTATAACTCTCATTTTCCAAGGTTTTTGACTTGACAAATTCAACTAACAACAAGTAAATACTTAAACCAAGACTTATACATGGTATTCTACTGAACTAACTCCCTTTTTCTCAAAATAACCTTGGTGAGATCATCCTTACCTAAGGTACAATTATGGCAAAACAAAAGAGACTACTCTTCACAAATCACAAATCTTCATGCTTTTGAAACAACAAGATATATATTTTTATAAAAGATAACCACGAATTATTACCATGCAACAAGAAGCATAAATCAATATTAACACATTATACCTACTGAAATTAAGGCTCACTAACAAAATCTTTCCAAATGATCAAAATCTTACAACATTCTAAGAGAAATCCTCATGCATGCATGCCTTCGGGTTTTTCAAACCAAAACAACATATTTTCTACATAAATTCCATCTTAAAATTGACATGCAAGCCTAGCATAAGGTATACCTAGATGATCACTTAGCATGCAAGGAGTTTTATCAAATTTTCACTACAAAATTCAAGTCATTATCACATATACATGTAAAAATTGATCAAAACAACAAGAATGATTTCAAGGACCATTTATTCGGCTCCCATATGGTCATGGCCGAATAAAATGGATGGAAATGGCCATTAAATCATGAAGAGTTTTCTTCTCAAGACTTGGCACTTATCCATTCATTGTAGTCCTCTCAAAAACAACCTTAAATCCATAAGAATCAAGATTGTATTTTGAGTTTCAACTAAAACCTTAACATGCAACTTTAAAACTTAAACTTTCTACTCAAAACTCTTTGGAATATATGTGATCATGGTATGGTAAGTAACATTTACTTGTGTAGAAGGTGGAAACTTGGTGGAGGAATGAAGAAAATGGGGAGGGGGTTGGTTTCGGCTAAAAAACCGAGAGAAGGAGGGGGAGGGCCGAGAGTGAGAGAGTGAGGAGGGTGGGAGGAGAAAGTGTGATGGTGAGTGGAGTGGATGATCACATCAATTGCTTGCTTTATGGTTTTTGATTTGGCAAATGTGAGTGGGAATGAGAATTGACAAGACTATCCCTCCACTTTTACTTGGTTTATTTTGCATGCAAGGGCAAAGAAGGAATTTGGCTAGAAAATTAAGAGTTAGTGGGGTTGGAATTGTCTCTTTAGCCCTTTGAATTGAATAGGGAAGGATTTGCATGCAAGGACAACCATGTAATTTGATAATTATGACAACTAACATTTATAAAGATTTATTTTTATAAAATAAAATACAAGTTCAAAAATTATAAAATTTATATCATAAAATAACTTGGATTTTTAGAGACTTTATAAAATCATTTTCAAAATTTGTGAACAAAATTCCTTTTAAAAGAAAATTTTTCCAAAGCTTAGAATATTCCTTATAAATCAAAAATAAAGAAATTAAATAAACTCTTGCTTTGAAAAATCATATACTACACAAAGCAAATTTATAACGCAGAAATTTTCACTCACTCTAGCGTACAATCATTGAATATATTTTCATTTGACTTAAATATTATACCAAATCCACAAATAATATTACATAAAATGTCGGTCGTAACATCCTCTCCCCCTTAAGGGATTCTGTCCCCAGAATCTAAGAGAAAAGATGAGGATGCCGGGAACGCATATCAGACTCTAACTCCCAAGTCGACTCTTCGACCTTAGGGTTCCTCCAAAGTACTTTTACTAACTTTACGGTTTTATTTCTAAGACTCTTTACTTGCCAGTCGAGTATTTTAACCGGTTGCTCCACAAATGACAGGTCTGCCTGAATTTCTACAGGTTCATATTCTATCACATGGCTAGCGTCAAGATTGAACTTCTTAAGCAACGACACATGGAACACATTATGCACATGCCGATACTGAGGTGGTAAGGCCAACTCGTAGGCCACCTTTCCCACTTGACTCAAAATCTCAAAAGGACCTATGTATCTAGGTGCTAACTTCCCTTTCTTGCCAAATCTTATCAACCCTTTCCTAGGTGACACCTTCAGCAACACAGCTTCACCAATTTGGAATTGAACGTCCTTACGTGCTGGATCCGCATACTTCCTCTGTCTATCTTGAGCAGCAAGCAATCTTTTCTGAATTAACTTGACCGAGTCATACAACTGTTGTACCAAATCCGAGCCGAGAATTCTTCCTTCTCCTACTTCATTCCAACTTGTTGGTGATCTACATTTTCGCCCGTACAAAGCTTCGTATGGTGGCATGCCGATACTGGAATGATAGCTGTTGTTGTAAGAGAATTCAATCAATGGCAAATGGTCGTCCCAACTTCCAGCAAAATCGATTGCACAACTGCGCAACATGTCTTCAATTGTTTGAATTGTTCTTTCACTCTGGCCATCCGTCTGTGGGTGGTACGCCGTGGTCATATTCAACTTCATGCCAAGACACTCCTGAAATTGCTTCCAGAATCTTGAGTTAAATCGGGGATCTCTGTATGAAACTATTGATACGGGTACTCCATGCCTTAGTACGATTTCGCGCACATACAAATGAACCAACTTGTCTAATGACGACTTCTCATTTATTGGAAGGAAATGCGCCGACTTCGTAAGACGATCAATTATAACCCATATTGCGTCATGTCCGGATTTCGTTCGCGGTAGTCCTACTATAAAGTCCATAGCAATATTTTCCCATTTCCATTCTGGAATCTTCAGGGGCTGAATTAATCCGCTTGGTCGTTGATGTTCTGCCTTTACTTTCTGACAAGTATAGCACTTTGCAACCCATTCTGCCACGTCTCGCTTCATATTTGGCCACCAAAAGTTCTTCTTTAAGTCTCGATACATCTTGGTGCTTCCCGGGTGGATTGAAAATTTTGAATTGTGGGCTTCATGGAGGATCTCATTCTTTAATTCAGGTACATGGGGGAATCCATATTCTGGATGAAAACCTTAGTATCCCTTGCTCATCCCTTTGAGTATTAATCTCCTCTCCAGATAACTGTTTCTTCTCTTTTTCCATTACTTCCTCTTGACACTTCTTTATCTTTTCCACTATTGTTGGCTGAAAGGTCATTGAACGACAAACTTCCGCAACTTTTCCATAAGCATAAAGTTCCAATTCCAATTTTTCGATTTCTCCAGTTAACTCTTTTGATGTTATCATCATATTCAATCTCTCCTTCCTACTCAGAGCATCGGCCACTACGTTCGCCTTTCCAGGATGGTAATTTATCGAGCAGTCATAGTCCTTGATCGATTCCAGCCATCTCCTCTGCCTCATATTGAGCTCTTTCTGAGTAAAAATGTACTTTAAACTCTTGTGATCCGTGTAGATTTCACACTTCTCTCCATAGAGGTAATGTCTCCAGATCTTGAGTGCGAACACTATAGCGGCTAGTTCCAAGTCATGCGTCGGGTACTTTAACTCATGCGGCTTCAACTGTCTTGACGCATATGCGATCACTTTACTGTGTTGCATCAACACACAACCCAAACCCTTATGTGAAGCGTCGCTGAATATTACAAAATTCCCTTGATCATCTGGAAGTACCAACACCGGAGCTGTTACCAACTTCTGCTTTAATTCTTGAAAGCTATCTTCATATTCTGCACTCCATTCAAACTTTTGATTCTTTCTGGTTAACTTGGTCAATGGCGTGGCGATCTTCGAGAAATCCTTGACGAATCTTCTATAGTATCCGGCCAATCCTAGAAAACTTCGCACTTCCGTAGGAGTCTTTGGCCTCTCCCAATTCATAACTGCCTCAATCTTTGCCGGATCCACTTTAACTCTCTCATTTCCAATAACATGCCCCAAAAATTGAACTTCCTTTAACCAAAACTCACATTTGGTAAACTTGGCATACAACTTCTCTTGTCGGAGTATCTCCAATGTTATCCAGAGGTGCTGCTTATGTTCTTCTTCCGACTTAGAATAAATAAGGATGTCATCAATGAATACCACGACAAATTTGTCCAAATACTTCTTAAATACCCGATTCATCAGATCCATAAATGCGGCCGGAGCGTTGTCAATCCAAACGGCATTACTAGGAATTCATAATGCCCATATCTGGTCCTGAATGCGGTCTTAGGAATATCTTCTTCTTTGATCTTTAATTGATGGTATCCCGATCTCAAATCAATCTTCGAAAAGTATTTTGCTCCCTTCAACTGATCAAAAAGGTCATCTATCCTTGGTAGCGGGTAACGGTTCTTGATCGTCACCTTATTCAGCTCCCGGTAATCTATGCATAGATGCACACTCCCATCTTTCTTCTTTACAAACAGAACAGGTGCTCCCCATGGCGACGTACTTGGTCGTATCACTCCTTTATCCAATAATTCTTGTAGCTGGCTTGCCAACTCTTTCATTTCTGCTGGTGCCATCCTATAGGGGGCCTTTGAAACTGGTTCCGTGCCTGGAGCAAGGTTGATCTCGAACTCAATTTGTCGATCTGGTGGTAAGCCTGGTAGCTCGTCGGGAAACACATCGGGAAACTCGCTAACTACAGGAATATCTTCCATGCTGAGGCTGCCTCTCTCTGAATCCACTACAAATGCTAGGAACGACTCACAACCTTTTCTAAGCAACTTCTTAGCCTGAACGATTATAAGAAATAGTTGCTCTTGCCTCTGCCCCTTAAATATTACCTTCTCTCCACTCTTCGTCTTTAAATACACTCTCTTGGTCTTACAATTAATCTGAGCGCTATTCTCTCCTAACCAATCCATTCCTAAAATTATATCAAACTCTCCCAACTTGAAGAGTATCAAGTCGGCTGAAAACTTATATCCCGAAATATCGATCTCACACTTTGGACAAAATTGTTTCACAGGAATCTTCTCTTGGTTTGCAATTACCACATTTACTACCTCACTCATAACCGTTTTATCACATTGGAGCTTATCAACAAAAGATTCTGATATGAAAGATCTTGTTGCTCCCGAATCAATCAATACTTTAGCCTTAACATTATTGAGTAAAAGTGTACCTGCTATCACCTCCGAATTCTGAACAGCATCTTTCATCTTTAGATCAAATGTCCTTGCTGTTGCTTGCGGGGTTGGTGCGGGTGGTGGAGGTAATGCCAATACCTCAGCTGGCACGCTTGCACTGGTACTTGCCACGTTCATCAGAGCTTTGACTGGTCCTGTTGCCTTACACTCCCTAGCCATGTGTCCAGTCTTCCCACATTTGTAGCACGTAACTCCTGGCTTCGGCATCTTGCACTCATTTGCCAAATGTCCCTTCTGATTGCACCTATAACAGGTCATACTCAGCTTATTGCATACTCCGGGGTGCCTTCTTCCACAGTGCTTGCATTCCGGTCTCTGGAACCTGTTTTCTCCAACTTGCCCTTGGCTTGCCTGGTGGTTCCCTTTTGATTCTTGCCTTTTTCCCAAATTTCCCTTCTTTTGAAAATTTCTGCCCTTCTGGAAGCCAATCCTCTTTACATTCCGATCTTGCGTACTTCCAGCTTCAGACTTTTCTCCATAAAATGGAACCTTCCTCTTCTTGTTATCCCTCTCTTTCCTTGACTGCATCCCATTATTTTCAATCAGAGCAGCTTTCTGTACTACTCCCGCATAAGTTTCAAGCTCAAACATAGCCACCCTATCTCTGATCCAAGGCTCCAATCCTTGCTGAAATTTCTTTGCTTTTTCCTCCTCAGTGCTGGTATACTTTGTCACAAACCTTGACAACTCAGTGAACTTCTTCTCATACTCCAATACAGTCATATTCCCTTGCTTCAACTCCAGAAATTTTAGCTCCATCTGATTCTGCATGTACTTAGGGTAATACTTGTCCAGAAATAACTTTTTAAATCTCTCCCAAGAAACCTGCTGAGTGACTTCCATAGCCTTTACTGATTCCCACCAATAGATGACTTCTCCCTTCAAGAAGTAAGTAGCATACGGCGTCTTCTGATCGTCTCCTAACTGCACCAACTCAAAAGCCCTTTCCATCTCCTTGATCCATGTGTTAGCTATCACTGGATCAGTGGTATCATGAAATACAGGTGGATTCACATTCTGAAAAGCCTTGAAAGTGACAATTTGTCTAGGTGGTACTGGTGGTTCAGGTGGTTGGTGTGGCTCACGGTTATCTTGGTTTTCAATTCGTTGTTGAAGAGTTAGTTGTTGTTGAGCTATAGCATTGGTTTGCTGTTGCAAGGTTTCCAGTAGTCGAAGAATATTTGGGTCTGTGGTGAAGGTGGTTGTTGGGTTCTTCTTTTTGGGAGGCATGATCTGAAATAAGAGTTGTGTCAAAACAGATATGAATGATAAAATGATTCGAGGGTATCGCATGGCATTCTCATTTACATATGGGGTCAAGTTTCCAAATTAAGCAGATATGATGATAAAAACATAAAATAACAATTGAGAGCAAATGGAACAATAGCACATAATTATTGAAATTTTAAAGGTCACAGTACATAAGATTGGGACATAGTCTGATTCTAGGATTAACAGGCTTATTTAAAGGAAAAACGGAAATAACTGGGGATTCCATAGAGTCTGATAGTACAACAACATGAAAGGTAAATGGAAAGAACTAAGGCTCCACTTCATCTGAACGGGGCTTGGTAGTCTTTTCCTCTCGAAGCGTCTTCACAATGCTTTGGAGCTCATCTGCCACCATCTGAATGACATACTGGCTGGTACGGTCCCGGTGCGCTGGCATCTCCTCAAGCTTAGTGTTGACGTACCGAACCAAGGTCTCAAGTCTCGCAGTCATCTGCTCCTTGGGCTTCCCTTCGTAGTTTCGGCTGTCCGGATACACGTTCTTCAGTCGGTCTATCAGTCGGTCGTACTTGCCCTGAAGCATGTCGAACTCGCGCCTCAACTCAGCATACACGGAGAAAGCAATAGTGTCGTCCGACCCAGAGGATGACGAGGAATGCGCTCTTTGCTGACAACCAATAAGAGGAGTATTAATAATAATTTACTTCACCTACTCTCTCGCGTAATATCTATAACCTACACACAAATCCTATAACCTATTTGGGCTGTCCAGGGACTCTAAACCGTAGCTCTGATACCAAAACCTGTCACACCCCCAACTTAAATAACAAAATAAATATAGCTATTACATCATTTTAATGAAGAATTCACAACTAAAATCCAAGATCTTGCAGTTTAGGGTTTGGAACAGCCCAACACTACCAACTATTACATCTGATTACAAATACCGAGTCCTCACACAACTATTATTACTTATTCTACCTGAGCTCGAACATAAGCATCATCATCACAGGTCTTACGGGCAGTCTGCTTGAATCTAACCATAGCTGCTAGCTGTAATATAAGGGTAAAGCAAGAAGTGAGCCAAATGCTCAACAAGTGCTAACAGTACGACACAGAACATAAATTGAGATATACCTTTAAGAATGATAATGGAAAGACATAACCAAAGGTAACGAGAGATAAAAACTATGTGAGATGGCATCATTTTGCTTGCATCAAAACAATTTTAAAAATCATGTCTTAATCAAAATCATTTTATGACGCTACGGATTACAGCCGGTGATCAGCCGCGAAGTAATCCCGAACCTCGCTGGGTTCTAAAACATTATTGGGAATCCCTAGGCAACTTTTAAGCCTAATATAAGTGTGGAAAAGACTCGCGTCTCAGTCCAGATCCACTATTCAAGAAAACATTTATCCCCCTTTGGGACTAAAAACCCACATTTTAATTATTTAAAAACTGATGCCGGTTTATGACAAAATCTCTTTTGACTGTAAACATTTTTATCAAGGGATTATAGATCAGCTCGAAACACGGGAAACAAGGTACTGAATATCAGAGCCATGATTCACAAAACTATTCTTTATTCAAGTAATTGAATGGTTTTCAAATATCAAGGATTGGACAAGAGGATTTAGTGAGACTAATGGATAATATGAAGGGTAATGCTAATTTGGGCTCAAAGCAATGGTTTCTCATCAAGGTTCAAGTGCTGGATCATCAAGAAGGTAAGCTTCAAGAATACTAAGGGTGTTAAGGTGTGAAGAATGATCTTTAACTCGGGACATATCAGAATTGTCAAGCTTTAGGATAAGAAAGAGGGTATCAATCAATGAGGAATCAAGCTGGTAAGTATCTGACTATCAGAATTCAAAGTAAGGTTCTATAGGGGTTCAAGTATCAGGATGAGATATTAATACTTAGGAAACATCAACATGTTAATCAAGGTGATCCATCAAGTAATATATCAATTCTTCTTTTTATCATGGCATTAAACAATCATGAAAGACTTTTGAACTACTTGCAATACGTACTCGAGGGTTCATGGCATCTCTATGTAACTCAAAGATAAACAAAAGATACGCTTGATTTAAGTATGTCAAAATGACTCAGGATAATTGCATCGATATATATGAATTTGCAGTAAATATGAAGGTCAAGTTGAATCACTTGCCTTGAGATAGGCTGGTCTGGTCTGACTGGTAGGAGCAACAACTGGAGCTTCACTCGACTTTTATGGCAAGTTTTCCCTCGTCTCGAGATCCTACATAAATAATAATAATCCTCATTATAATATATTCTCACCAACCTAACCTATTTACAACTCGAAATTAAACAC
Organism: Apium graveolens; assembly: GCF_009905375.1. Lineage (NCBI taxonomy): Eukaryota > Viridiplantae > Streptophyta > Magnoliopsida > Apiales > Apiaceae > Apium > Apium graveolens. The sequence continues at coordinate 293,221,006 of NC_133651.1, forward strand.
GGATGGCACTTAGGCCTATATGCACTTAATTTATATTCACTTTTAAATTATAATTGCACACACATAGCCATATATTCACATATCATATATTAACACCAAATAACACCATATATATCATAATGCAACACTAGGCTTGGATGATCTCGACTCGCGACTTAAGTCACTTGGTCGCTAAACTAGACAAGGTCTTCTAATTTCGGCTTTCTAACTCGATGTGCCTTTCCTAAATTATCCAAAACCTATTGACCCTCACTTGTGCCTTTTTCTCTACTGACCTTATACTATCTTACAACTATGGTGGTTGACCTAATACTCACTTCTAAGTGTTCTAAAACTATGTGGTAAGTGATAGTGCTCACTGGTGCAAATTTCAGAATGACAACTATGATTTCTTGAGTACATTAGACATTCTTAAACTACAAGTTTTTCTTCAAAACTTTTACACAAGACTCTCCTGACCTAAGGGCATCTCACAAACTTGATGTGGCTCAAGGGCCTGGCTTGGGCCTTCTTGGGCCTAAGCTAAAAGTCCAAGGTTCCCCTGTTTTTTTGGGAAGAAAATGCCCTGACTTGAATTAACTTGTGACACATGGTTCTAGCTCATATCCTATGAACTATGGTTGGAAAAACTTCTCTGACATACCCTCTAACTAAGGCCCAATTGGGCCTAATGAGGGCCTACCCATGACACGGTCAAATCTCCCTCTTTCCAAGTTGCAACAAAACTGTCCCCTGCTGGACAGATTTTGTGATTCTACTTGTGCACCTAACCAAATGACATGCAAACCTCTAACAAACTCCTAAAACCTATTATATACTCCCAATACTAACTTCTGGTAGCTTGGGCCTCAAAGTGCACACCAATAACATGGTCAAAACTCACTCTAAACCTCAGGGTGCTATACTGATTTTTCTGCAGAAACTATAACTCTCATTTTCCAAGGTTTTTGACTTGACAAACTCAACTAACAACAACTAAATACTTAAACCAAGACTTATACATGGTATTCTACTGAACTAACTCCCTTTTTCTCAAAATAACCTTGGTGAGATCATCCTTACCTAAGGTACAATTATGGCAAAACAAAAGAGACTACTCTTCACAAATCACAAATCTTCATGCTTTTGAAACAACAAGATATATATATTTTTATAAAAGATAACCACGAATTATTACCATGCAACAAGAAGCATAAATCAATATTAACACATTATACCTACTGAAATTAAGGCTCACTAACAAAATCTTTCCAAATGATCAAAATCTTACAACATTCTAAGAGAAATCCTCATGCATGAATGCCTTCGGGTTTTTCAAACCAAAACAACATATTTTCTACATAAATTCCATCTTAAAATTGACATGCAAGCCTAGCATAAGGTATACCTAGATGATCACTTAGCATGCAAGGAGTTTTATCAAATTTTCACTACAAAATTCAAGTCATTATCACATATACATGTAAAAATTGATCAAAACAACAAGAATGATTTCAAGGACCATTTATTCGGCTCCCATATGGTCATGGCCGAATAAAATGGATGGAAATGGCCATTAAATCATGAAGAGTTTTCTTCTCAAGACTTGGCACTTATCCATTCATTGTAGTCCTCTCAAAAACAACCTTAAATCCATAAGAATCAAGATTGTATTTTGAGTTTCAACTAAAACCTTAACATGCAACTTTAAAACTTAAACTTTCTACTCAAAACTCTTTGGAATATATGTGATCATGGTATGGTAAGTAACATTTACTTGTGTAGAAGGTGGAAACTTGGTGGAGGAATGAAGAAAATGGGGAGGGGGTTGGTTTCGGCTAAAAAACCGAGAGAAGGAGGGGGAGGGCCGAGAGTGAGAGAGTGAGGAGGGTGGGAGGAGAAAGTGTGATGGTGAGTGGAGTGGATGATCACATCAATTTCTTGCTTTATGGTTTTTGATTTGGCAAATGTGAGTGGGAATGAGAATTGACAAGACTATCCCTCCACTTTTACTTGGTTTATTTTGCATGCAAGGGCAAAGAAGGAATTTGGCTAGAAAATTAAGAGTTAGTGGGGTTGAAATTGTCTCTTTAGCCCTTTGAATTGAATAGGAAAGGATTTGCATGCAAGGACAACCATGTAATTTGATAATTATGACAACTAACATTTATAAAGATTTATTTTTATAAAATAAAATACAAGTTCAAAAATTATAAAATTTATATCATAAAATAACTTGGATTTTTAGAGACTTTATAAAATCATTTTCAAAATTTGTGAACAAAATTCCTTTTAAAAGAAAATTTTTCCAAAGCTTAGAATATTCCTTATAAATCAAAAATAAAGAAATTAAATAAACTCTTGCTTTGAAAAATCATATACTACACAAAGCAAATTTATAACGCAGAAATTTTCACTCACTCTAGCGTACAATCATTGAATATATTTTCATTTGACTTAAATATTATACCAAATCCACAAATAATATTACATAAAATGTCGGTCGTAACATATTGAGTTAAATGCTGATGGTATGGAAGTTTTTGAGGCAGCTGGATCACATACAATCCCAATTTCTGATTTTATTTAAGTACTGAAGCTAGAGATGAAGTTCAGCAGATTGTTCAAGATCCAGTTGTTAATGAAGGATCTGTCCATGAGACAGAATCTAATGATGGTGAAGAAGCTGATACTTCAAATGCTATTCTAGATCCTGAGGATGATCTATTCTTCCCTGAAGATATGCCTAAACATATAAGGCAACAAAAGCTAAAAGAGTTAGATGCTAAGATTAAACAGGATTTCTTTGATGATATCTGGAATAAGAAATTGAAGGATTTTAACTATCCTATTTTAAAGACTTATGTTGTTTCATCTAGATACAACTGAGAAGACTATTCAGAATCCTGATATGCTTAATCATCTGAAAGCATCTACTTTATTGGAAGATCTTTGCATACTGCTCAGGAAGCCACCACTTCTCAAATAAATCAAATAAAAGAATCTTTCTTGGCGACAAATCTGACTACTCATCAGGAGATACATAAACAACTTGGTCAAATTCCTGATAAACAGACTCAAATTGAAGCCAATCAGGCTAGATTGGAAGCGAGATAAGAGCAAATATCTGGACAATTTGATGAGGTTCAAAATTCAATGGAGCTGATTCTTTCTCTACTGCTTGGTGATGATGCCAAAAAGGGGGAGAAGATTGCTAAATCTAAATGCAAAAGAACTGACTTTGAAAGGAGCTGATGACACAAATCCTGATGGTGGAGCTACATGAGGGAGGAAGGAGATTGTGAAGAAAAGGAGAGGTGAAGATCTAGTTGGGAATATTGGTTCATTAAAAGCCACTAGAGCTCAATCTAGAAAAGGTGGAGGAAGTAGGAAAAGTGAAAGAATAATTCAACAATCAAAGGAACTAACTGTGACTACAACTACTCAACAAACTCTGAAAGTCACAATTGCTTATGTTGACCAAGGCATTCTGGCGATAGAAGCTGGTGCAGAAGCTAGTCGGTATCTTCAAACTCTGAAAGTAAAAGGAATAAAGACAACTTTATTCTATAAAGACCCAAAGATTCAAGCATTTGACTCTGAGGTGAGTAGAAGAATATTTGAGAAGAGGACCCAGGAGTTGTTCTAGAACAGCTAAGGCAGATGGAGGAAGAATTCAAGAATTTTATGAAGACAGCAAATATTGATGCTGCTATATCTCAAGATCCTTATGAAGATGATCCTTCTAACAGACCAAGGTAATTATAAGAGAGGCAAGTCAAGCAGATGCTGAAAGACCTCTGATGTCTCAAGAAATCTTAAATGCTGACAGGAGTCATAAAGGGAAGGAGAAGATATGAGAGAAATCTAAGTCAACAAGCCTAAAGCCAAAGTTGTGGCTAAGAGGAAATCAGTATCTAAGGAACCTAAATCACAAATACTGATAGTTCCAGTCTATACAGTAGCTCAAGCTTTTGATACTGAAGAAAATGTTGAAGAGGAAGAAGTCAGTCAAGCTCATCAAAGAAGAAAGATTCATGGAGCTGACTGGGCTGAAAAACTGAAGTTAACTTCTGACATTGCTCAAGTTAATGAAGAAGCAAATATAGTTGTTTAACCAATCACAACCTCTGATACTACTCATGTTGTTCATTCTTCAAACCCAATTCAAGCTGAGTTATCAAATCCTGATTCTGAAAACATAAACTCTGATAAGCCAGAACTTACTTTTGAAGAGAAGAGGAAGTTACTATGGGGAAGCAAAAAACCTGCACCTAGAAGAGATTCCTCTGAAACATTAAAGAATATTTATAGTGGAAGTTCTCATGATATAAAACCTGGAATCACAAGTGGTCTGGGAAGGTTAAATGCTAATCCATCTGTAGGTGATGCTTTGATTCTAAGAAAGCATGCAAATCTGACAGAAATTGGAGATAATGTGATGCTTGAAGACTTATAGAAGATCATATCAGTATAAATTATTATTGATCTTGTTAGAGAAAAATTGATCTATTTTATGGATTCTGTGAGAAGATTAAGGTTAACTCAAGATAGTTAAGAGACAAACCATGGCAGGAATTAGAACTTGTTGCTACAATTCTTAAGGTAACCAATCCTGTAACTGCCAGATGGTCTGCATTTATAAAGAACCTAATATAGTTGAAGCAGAGAGGAATGCCTTACAAATCAAACTACATTCCAAAGTACATTGATCAAACTGAATATGCTGTTGATATGCCTGTTGGAGGAGCTAAAATAAAAATGAGTCTAGGAAGGCAAGTCTTAACTTTTAATCCTGATGGAAGGAAGATTGGATTTCTGGAACTGGATGATCTATCTCTCGGAAACTCAAAGCTACATGATCTCAGGGCAGCCATCTACCAAAATGATGAATCAACAGATGAGCTAAAAGAACACAAATGGAGGATGTAATGGTACTTGAATGTAATGGAAGAAAATCTGCTGAGGAAGTTTCTCGAAGAAGCTCTAGACTATGTGAGAGTTCAGAATGAAGAATAAAGTCTGATAATTACTATTTGTAAGATTGAATATGTTTATTTGATTTCTGAATTTAGATATTTTTGACATCATCAATTTGAACTTGTACATATTACATAATGTACAAGTTGGGGGAGATTGTTAGATATAATTAATAATATCAGGATATAAACTATCAGGACTTAATATCAGTACTTACTGAAGGTGACGTCATCAGTACTTGTCTATCAATACTTGATGATCAGCAATTGATGTCATTAGGACTTAATTACTTCAGTAGATATTCGAGAAGGAAAAGTGTTGTGTGAGACATGCCTGTACTATAACAATACTAAGTCAAATTGACAACCCTAAGTAAGTTGTATGATAATATAAGTTTGCATTTTGTATTTTATTACTTGAGTCTGTAAAATTGTCAATAGATTAGACTGAAGTATTTTTCCGTAAATAGTCTCAAGCCTAAGAATAAAGTCTGGAAGAAGATCATGAAAATCATGCCTCATAGAAAGCGTGAAGAAGCTTGGAGTTGAATAAATCTGTTTTAAGAAAAAAATTCTAAGTCAAGAAATCTACAAGTCACAGATCAAGTCATGTAGAGAAGTCATTTGAGAACTCTAGAATGACTTATCGACAAGTCAAAAATAGCTTATAGAGAAGTCTCAGAGATATCGACAAGCCAAAATGAAGATTGAAGATATCGTCATGTCATTTCTGTAATAGAGAACTCAGAGATATCGACAAGTCAAATTGAAGATGTGAAGATTGGAGATATAGAAAAGTCAAACTCTCATTAGAGATCTCAGAGATATCGATAAGTCATTATGCCTATAGAGATTTCAGAGATATCCACAAGTCTTTTTCTACATACAGAAATTCAGAGATCTCGACAAGCCAACTTATCTTATAGAGAACTCAGAGACTTCGATAAGTTAAAAAAACTATAGAGAAATAAGAGATCTCGATAAGTCATTATACTTATCGGGATGTCAAGTTCTCTATATAACAAACTGGAGATCTCGATATAAAACTCAAGTACAAAATGCAGACCAATTAAAAATCCAAGATTATCAATCAGCAGACAAATCAATCACTGATTTGAAAAGTCTACAAAAGTAGCTTGAAGAGTACAAGATCAAAGGCCAAGATTAACTAACAAAGTAAAGTCACAGACATGCACGATTTACAAATATACACTAAGCCAGAAATATAAAGTTTTAATTAACTTAAGGTAGGGTTTAGTACATGCTATTGCATACTGTGTAAAACCTGTGTTTACTGTCCTATAAAGTAAACACTGGATGCTTTGTTTTAGAAGTAACAAATAGATCTAGAAAATCTTGTAACTCTCTCAAGAAAGAAGCTGAGTTCTTTATCAACAAAGAATCCAGAAATTTGTAGCAAGATATACTTGATTTTAATATAAAATTAAGTGAGTTTTGAAGATAGTGTGTTCATGTACATGTTTTATTAATTCCGTTAAAATACTTAATCTCTACAAGTTAAATTACTTTGTTCACCACATCCATAACAGTTCAAAAAGCTTAAAAATAATCCAAAACACATTCACTCCCCTCTGTATTGTATTTATTACCTAACAAGTGGTATCAGAGCAAAATTTGAAAGCAAACAGATTAAAGATCTTGGAAGAATGAATACAGAGAAGCTCAATAGTATCAAAATCCCTACCTTTGACAGATCTAACTACACATTATGGAAAAAGAAAATGATGTTGTTCATAAGGATGGCCAACCCATTATATATTCAGATCCTCAAGAATGGTCCTTTCACCCCATGGTAAGAGTTGAGGAATCTACATATGGAGATATGGTCATTCCAGCACACTATGCTCCTAAAGATCCTCCAGATTATACTGAACCTAAAAAAGAAAAAGTATCTCTGGACAGTGGCTTGCAGTTTATCTTAATAGAGTCACTTGACAATGCAATGTACAATAACATTGTAAACTGTGACACATCCAAACAGATCTGGGAGAAGATAGAAGTTCTATGTGAAGGAATAGAGGAAGGTAGGTCAAATCAAGGAAGGATTCTAGTTTCTCAGTATGAGGGATTTATGGCTAAACCAAAAGAAGGAATTACTGAAGTTTTTTAGAGGTTCAATAAATTGATAAATGACTTGCAACTACATGATAAATATTATGAAGCTGTGAAGGTTAACCTGATATTCCTGCTAGCTCTTCCTGACCATCTTGAACATAAAATATCAGCTGTTATAGAAGGAAGAGATCTAAGCAGAATGACTTTGGAAGTTCTATATGGAATCTTGAAAACTTATGAACTTGAGATGCTGCAAAGAAAGTCATTGAAGGCACATCATGGACATGTTGTTGATGGTTCCAGTGCTTTGATTGTATATGGCAAAGAAGAAAGTCAAGATGAGCAAAATGATCAAGTTCCAGTTATTCAAGCTATGGAACAAAAGAACAAAAGAAGCAAGTTGTATTGGAGCTGGGGAAGATCAATATTACACGCTGGATGAGTTAGATGAAATGGATTAATCCATGGCTTACTTGGCTAGGAAATTTTCCAACATAAGAGTCAAGAAGCCAAGGTTTTTCAAAAGCACGCGACAATCTTCTAACAACAACAATTGGAAACCAAAAGCTCAGTACAATTCAGTTAGCAAAGGTGGCTACAAAACTGGATCTGTGGACAAATAAAAAATAAGGTGCTTTAATTGTGATGAGTTGGGTCACTTTGCTACAGAATGCAGAAAGCCTAAAGAGGTGAAGAAGGATAAAGCTTACTTGGAATTGGAAGCAAAGTATGAAGCTCTCTTGAAGAAACAGTCTGGAAAAGCCTATATTGCAGAAGGAAAGAGTTGGGATGATACTGACAATTATGACGAGGATGAAGAAGTTGGAAACTATGCATTAATGGCTTTTGAGCATGAAGAAGCATCCACTTTAAAATCAAAGGTACCAACCCTAACCACTATTGATTTAAATGCTAGTCACTATAAGGAGACTGTGGAAAAGATGTGTGTGGAGATGTTTCGTATACACACTAGCTTGGTATCAGCTACTGAGGAAGTCAGTAGGCTAACAAAAGCTAATGAGAAGCTTGAGAATGAGAAGCAAAAACTGGATCTGCTGCTTGTGGAGCTTGAGTCAGTCAAGCAAGAAAATGAATATTTGAAAAACAAGCTGAAGTGTGCGGCTGAAATTGAAGCTGTGTTGAGGGAGAAACTGGAAAAGAATGAAGTAAAGTTGAAGTCTTTCAGGAATGCATCTGAGTTGATTGGTCAATATCATGATAAGAACAAGCCATGTGTAAACATAGCTATTGGTCTTGATTATGATGCTTTGAATGGCAATAAGAAAGTCGTAGGTGGTGAAGGAAAATCAACTGAAAATGAAGATGTCCCAGCTATACTGAGAAAGGTTGGTTCACCTATGTTCAAAGCATGTGAAGTAGATTTCAGTGAAGAAGAGTTGATCATAAAGCAAGAAATTGCCGATGAAGACAATGAAAAGGAAAATGCAAAAACAACTCCAACTTCCAAAGTTGAAAAGAAGCCCATGGTCAACCAATATTCCAAGACACCTGTCGAGGAAGTAAATACTGAAGATACAAGAAAGAATAAGAAGAATAGAAATGGGAAGATTGGGATAAACAAAAGCAACACTATGTATTTGTTGTAGATGCTCCAAGGAAATAGTGTCAAAAATGTGGCCCAGTAAATCACCTAACTCACCTTTGTAAAAAGGTTGTTAGCAAGCCAGTAGAAGGAGCATGCAAGTACAATGAAGTAAATGCAAATGATCCCTACTCATTCTGTGACAAGTTTGATTGCATCCCTCGCAACTTGAAAGTGATGAAAAGTTTCCATAAGCTGATAGTAGACCTCAAAGAAGTAAATTTTGGGTCTGCATCAAAAAGGGAGAATACACAATAGTCCATGAACACTATTCATTCTGAAATAACTCATTTTAGTTCTGCTCATTCTGTTAACAAGAAGAAAGTACCCAACACTGCTTGGGTTGCTAAACAAAATTAATCCTCATTTTGTGTAGGGCAAAGAGAAAAAAGTCATATGGATCATAGACAATGGATTCTTAAGACATATGACAGGTGATATGGCCCTGCTATCACAGTTTGAGGAGAAGGCTGGCCCATTAGTGACTTTTGGAGACAATAATAAAGGCTTCACAATGGGATATAGTAAATTGATTTCTGAAAATATTGTCATTGACGATGTAGCACTGGTAGATGGTCTTGTAGTGAATCTTCTTAGTGTCAGTCAGTTTGCAGACAAAGGATTTAAGGTTTCATTTAACAAAGAAGAATGCATTTTTATCAGCAAAAAGACTGGTGAAGTTGCTCAGAAAGGATCAAGGAAAGGAAGCTTATTTATTTCAGACTTGGACTCAGCACATGAGGATGAAATTTGTTGCTTCTACACCAAGGCATATGTAGAGCAAAGCAAATTGTGGCATAAGAAGCTGTCTCACTTGAATTTCAAAGCAATAAACACTCTGGTCAAGAAGGAGTTAGTGAGAGATATGCCAAACCTGGAGTTTGCTCAAGATGAAGTTTGTGATGCTTGTTGTTAGGTCACACAACACTATAGAAGGGGGTTGAATATAGTGTTTATACAATTAAATTGATTTAGAACACAAGCATGTAACAATAATCAAGTTTATTCAATATAATAAGCTCTGTTACAAAGTAGGTTAAACTACTCTCTCAGTGATGAACAATATCACTAAGAGCTGCTAGGGTTACAAAGAATAATATTCTCGTGAATGATAACACATATATTATAAACCCTAAGCTGTGTTTATATAGTACACAGTTACAAGATATCTTCTAACTGATATGAAATATATCTCTTCCTAATATATATCAATCATATATTATCTTCTACAAGTCTTCTAGCCTTCTAACTCTAAAACATATCTTCTAGTGTTTTAGTCATGATCCTCTCTTATAAATCAGCTGCATTCCTTATCTGAAGTACCCGCACTTAAGTCCTGATATAAATCCTGACGGGCTTAAGTTCTGATATGAGTTTTGACTTCAGTAAGTTCTGATTTCCAGTAAGTCCTGATATTAAGTTCTGAAACTAATCAAATCAGATTAGACATGACATCACAAATATATCTAACAATCTCCCCCAACTTGTAAATTATGAAAAATATACAAGTTAATAGATTTGATGATGTTAAAAACATTTAAGTACAAATGCAATGAGAGTTTATTTAGACAGCTAACTATAACTTACAGTCCTTGCATATTTTACCAATCTTACTAAATCAATCTGAATCCAAAATGATTCTTGACAAAGTTTGATATCAGCTTCTCTTCTGCATTTCTCAGGACTTGAGCTAATGTAGCCTTGACTTGCTTTAGTTCTTCATCTTGACTTCCAATCTGGTAGATGGCAGTCCTAAGTGCTGAAATGTGATTTCTTTCCAATCCATCACCAAGTCTGATTAGCCTTGGATGAGAGGAGTCTTCATTGTAACATAGACATTTTTCTTTCAGAATAACTTCCATCTTAGCAAAATTCTTCTTCATTAAAATTTCACTTCCATCATCTTCAACTATTTTTGGAATAAATTCTGCAACCCTTGATCCAGAGATTCTGGCTTTATCCCTTATGGTCTTCATTATGAAATTTGACCATTTTCTGGTAACCTTAGACTTTATCTCCAAAAGATAATGAAAGAATTGAAGTTCTTTAAGAGATTTGTTCAACACATCTGATTCTGACATTTTGTATGTTCTTCCATCTTTAAGAAATAGAATCATCTTTTCCTTGACTTTACTCTTAACATGAGCATCCAGTACCACTTGAACAGATATAACCTTGTCAAGTGTTTCTGTGTAACTTCCTCAAGTGGTTCGTCAGTTAATAAAAATGGATCTTTGATAGTTACTTCAACTCCTATTTTCAGCTTGGCTTCATTTGATCCTAACCCTGATCTGTCTCTTGCTTCTCTGGCATTCAATCCAACAGTCAAGAAATCAGATAGCAGTTGACTTTTCTTAGGATCTGATGGTTTAACATTTTTCCATATGAGTTTCTTCTTATCAGTAACTGTCATCTTGTTCAAATCAACTTGAGCTCTGTCAGAGGTTGATGTCTTGATGATTTGTTCAGGATTTACAGATTCTTCTGTAGCTTGCTGTTTTGAACTTTCTTCACTCTGAACAACTTGAGCTATGTCAGAGGTTGTCTTAGATTCTTCTGTCACCTTTCTTCTTTTCAGAGTTTCAATAGTTTCATCTTTCGGAGCAGCATCATCAAAAACCTAAACCATCTTGCACACATGATCCATCAGTATTTGAGGAATCTTCATCTTCTGTTTGTTAACCGTCTCCCCAACTTTTCCTTTTCCCTTGTCTTTGGGATCAGTAGTGGTTTGAGATCTAGTGCTTGATCTTGGAATCTCTACGGCATATCTTTCTTTTATCACAATGCCTTTTTCCTTAGGCCTTAGAGGTTTCTTTGCATTAGAAGCTTTAGACTTAGGATTTGTCTTCTCAGCTGCAAATCTAGCTTCTTCCTCCTTTAGAGTCTCTAAATCCATTCCAGGATTATGCTTGAGAAACAATCTTTTAGCAATTTCTTCATCAAGAGTTTGAATCTTGGGATCCTGATAGTAGACAGTAGTCTCCCTTCCCTTAAGCTTCAGAGTTTGTAAAAACTTCTGAGAGTCTTGACTTCCAGACTAAATCAGAACATCAGACTTTGTCATCAGAATTTGATTATCAGAACTTGCTATCAGAGTTTATGCATTCACAGCTTCAGAACTTGAATTCTTCTGTGTAGAAGATTTGCTAGAATCAAAAATTAGTTTCTATAAAGAAACTTTGCTGCTTTGCTTGCCTTTACCTTGACCTTTGCCCTTGCTAGGGTTTCCCTGGTCATCTTCAGAATCATCCTTTTTCTTCAGTGATTTGCTAATTGAGCATTTGGACTTAACTACCTTCTCCCCCCTTTTTGGCATCATCTGGCAGGAGTAGAGAAAGAAGGAGTTCCACTGAAGATTGAATTTCATTGAGCTATGTTTGTTGAGAGGCTTGATTTCGCAAGATCTCATCCAGTTGGGCCTGCTGCTTGGTTTGAACTTGCTCAATAGCTTCCACTTTTTCATAAATTGGTCTGATAAACCTATTCGTGTCAACCTTGAGCATCAGGTCCAGCTTATCAGCATTTTCCTGAAGTTTATCAACCTTTTCACGAGTCTTGGAGTGTAGACCTTGAAGTGTTCTAGTACTGAGAGCAATGACTTTAAGTTGTTGCTTGAAATCCGAACTTGTCAGCAACTCATCAGCTTTTGAAATATGTTCTGACAGAATATGTGAGCTGGGAATGAGGTCAGGTTCATTCCACTTCTTTGTCCATTCAACTCCTCTGAAAATTTCCTCCCATGGAACAAGAGCATCTTCTTCAACAAACTTAAGTAGTGTCTCCTTTCCAAGAATTGGAGCACTGACTGGAGCACTTGCTGGAGCACTGTCTCCAGAACTTGAAGAAATCTCATCATCTTCTGATAACACCAGAGTGTGTGTAACTGAAGGAGATTCTGGAACAACTTCATCTATTTCAGGTTCCAAATCCAGAATTGGAGTATTAGGAATTTCAGTATTTAATGGAGAAACAGGTGGAGTTGACACTTGTGCTGGTGGTGCTTCCAGAAATAAGACAGTTGGAATATTCAGCCTGTGAATGTCAATTTCAGGACTTAATCATGAATCTTCAACTGTAGAAGTTTCTTTGAGTGGAGAGATAGGAGGTGTGATCACTATGTCTTGAACAGTGTCTTCAGGTTGAGGTGGAGCTGGCAAAGCTTCAATGACTGTAGATTTTGATGAGATCAGAGATTCCTGATCCCCTTTCTCAGCTTCTTCAGCATCCTCATATTGAGCTTGTGTAATTTTCATACCTGCTCTCTTCTGCCTTGATCTGGACTTTGGTTATAAAGGTGTTGCTTAAGCAGCATCAGAACTTGAAAGTCTTTTTCTTTTCAAAATCCCAGAACCCTCAGCTTCATTCTGTTTCTGAGGAGTTACCTCTTCAGCTTCTACTGTCACAGGTTCTGATGCAGGAACCTGGACCTGTTCATCCTCATCAGATCCATCCCTCAGAATAATCCTCCTTCTTCTCCTTGGTGGAGATTTAGGCACAAAGATAGTTTTTTTGGGCTTAGAGGATTTGTCAGATTTTACAACTGGCACCTTTTGAGAAGTACTAGAGGTTGGTTTAGATTTGAGAGGTGAGGTTCTGATAGTAGGTGCTGATGATTGTGGTTGAGAGGATTGTGCTGGTTGAAAGTAGGTTCTGATAGTAGGTTGTGGTTGAGTATTGGAAGACTGTGTTGGTGGAGGTTGAGAAGTAGTAGCCTGCGTAGATGCAACATCAACATATATGGTTGTGTATGTGTCAGGAACAGAATTTACTAAGAATTGTTTGACAGATTGAGGAATTTGGAGGGGTCTTAATACATTCTTCTTATTATCAGCAGATAATAAATCTGTGAAAGCCCTTTTGTGAAGTTTAAAGGGTTCAATTGTCTCACTAAAGTTTTGAGGTGCATCAGAACAACAAAAATTATATATAAGCTAAAAGAATCTAGCAAAATAAACTGTGTTGCTATCTTCTTTCATCCTATCACCTATAAAACCCAAAATTGCAGTAGCATAATCAAAATGAGTTTGATTAAGAAGGGCATACCCAATTTGCTGGCTCATTATTGGGATATCATCAACGTTGGAGCATTTATTGGCAAAGGCTTTGGTAATGCAGTCGAAAAAGAAGCTCCACTCCCTCCTAATGTAGGGGCTCTTCAGTTGTACCAGCTTGGACAAAGATTTCTCATACCCAATATTTGCCATCATATTTTGAAGAGCTGACTCCCCAACTTGTGAACTGTAAGTACAGTTTTCTGGCAGATGCAAAGCTTGTCGAATAGTAGACAGGGTGACCAAGTGCTCATCTTCCCCTGTTGTAAAGATAATGCTTGGGGACCCATTTTCACCACCATCATTATATACCCCAGACCTCCAGAACTCCAGAATTTGTTTGTCTGAGAGAAGCTGTGGTTGGGTCAGAGCATACCCAATTTCACTTTGAGCGAGAAAATCTTGAATGAAGCGAAGTTCTGAAGGAGCCTCGTCCTTGTTGAGAATAGCCATATAATTGTTGGGGACAAACTTGGCTCCATCATAGATAAGATCTTTAGGTGCCATTTCTGTGAGAAATCAAGTGAAAATCATGTGTTTGCAAGGTGTTTGATAAAATGCCTGTAAGAAAGTCCGTCAGAAAATAGAGAGAAAAAGAGAGAGAGAGTAAAAGAAATAAGAGATTAAAGTAAGAGATAAGGTAAAAGATTTGTATAATCTTTTATCTCTAATATTTATACTCTTCCCACTCAACGGGTCTTTTTGGCAGTAAAACAAACATGTGACACCTGGCAGCATGTAAACAATCAAAATATTATTAGTGGGCACAGTAAACGTGTAGTAATTATTGCTCACATGCGGTTACCAAAACAAACACGCAACCCATTAACCAAATGATTATCACTGTTTTTATCTCACTTAATTATTATCTGATAAATATGACCGTTACAGTAAAAACTACAAATAAGTCAAGTAAATAAATAATGCCATGTAAGCATCAGGATTTGCCTCAGAACTTGACTATTATTAAAATTTAACGGTCATCAGTTAATGGCTCCTGTACTAAAAAAATGAATGACCGTTTCTGTGTTTCTTCACACAAATACTGACTGGTTTCTTCAGAGTTTAATCATCAGAACTTGTCCTCAGAATTTATGCAAATAATACTTAACTATTTGTCAGAAATAATTTAATCACCACAGTAATTTTCATCATTCATATGGAGTGATAGTGTGTGTATGTGCAAATGATCAGATAAAGATTAAAGTCTGATAAACTTCAGTATATCTTAGAAATAAGGCATAACTAAGAAAAGTGCTTAAAATCTGTCTTGAATTGTGAAGTCTAATATAGAATAAAGTTATGCAAGAATCCACCTCACTGTTTGTGCTCATTTTATATATCTTTTGAAATTCTTTAGACAGTGGCTTCTCAATGTAAATGAGTTACAACTGCCATCAAAATTTATGCTGTTATCAAAGTATTTCTCCAGTAATCAGAGAATGTGAAAAGTCACCAAGAAAAATCAATTTGCTTTTCTAATGCATATAACTTAATACCATCAATGCACTTGGATCTTCCCTCTCACATATTTACTCTTGAACTCAAAGGAGTACCTGATTTTAATTTTTCTTTTCTTTTGTTTTCTTCAGATAAGTGAGGCTTATCAAGCATGTAGTTCATCCTTAAGATTTACTGACATCATAATTTGATAGATAAGAAGCAATAATCTAGTTTGTGACTTAGTAATAAGATACACAAAGTAAATTTGACTAAGATCAAAATCAGAATTTACTTGTGTTATTGATTTCCACATAAACAACTAATTCAAACATGGGATACATAGTTTGTTAAAGACTACTAAGTCATCATCTAACAAGATAATCCTTATTGGATTGAATAGTCACTGAACATTCAAAACACTTTCAGAGTTTATAGAATCATATCAGATAACAAGCAGTGTCTAATATGTAACAACTTAAGCACATATTACATTGAGATAAGAAAATCTGTAAACACTGATCATAAAGTCTAATGTATGAGGACAAAAACTAAATATATTTTGAGAAAGAACCTGAAACCATTCCAAGTTCATTTACCAGTCTTGTAAAAGTAGCTTCACATAGTGGTTTTGTGAAGATATCTGCTAGTTGTTGATCTGTTGGAACAAAATGCAATTCCACTGTACCTTCCATCACATGTTCCCTTATGAAATGGTACCTAATGCTGATGTGCTTTGTCATTGAGTGTTGAACTGGATTTCTTGCCATAGCAATAGTACTTTGATTATCACAGTAAATAGATATTTTAGAAAATTCTAACCCATAGTCCAGTAGCTGATTCTTCATCCAAAGAATCTGTGCACAACAGCTTCCTGCAACAATATATTCTTCTTCTGCAGTTGATGTGGAAATTGATTTCTGTTTCTTTCTAAACCAAGAAACCAATCTGCCTCCTAGAAATTGGCAGCTTTCACTAGTACTTTTCCTGTCTATATTGCATCCTGCAAAATCTGCATCTGAGTAACCTATTAGCTTAAAATCTGATTCCTTAGGATACCACAATCCTAGATCAGATGTACCCTTAAGGTACTTGAAAATTCTTTTCACAACTATTAGATGAGGTTCTCTTGGATCAGCCTGAAATCTTGCACAAAGACATGTAACATACATGATATCAGGTCTACTTGCAGTTAAATAGAGTAAAGAGCCAATCATACCTCTATAGTTAGTAATATCTATTGATGCTCCAGTATCTTTATCTAACTTGGTGGCAGTGGCCATGAGAGTTGATACAGTAGAACTGTCTTGCATTCCAAACTTCTTGAGTAAATTTCTGGTGTACTTGGATTGATTTATGAAAGTACCTTCTTCAGTTTGCTTGACTTGAAGTCCTAGAAAATAGCTAAGTTCTCCCATCATACTCATTTGATATCTTGACTGCATTAACTTGGAAAATCTTTCACAAAGTTTTGTATTTGTAGAGCCAAACATGATATCATCAATATATATCTGTACCAAAAGTAAGTCCTTTCCATGGTTGAGGTAGAATAAAGTCTTGTTAATTGTGCCTTTGTGAAATCCACTTTCTAGAAGGAATTCAGTCAGAGTCTCATACCATACTCTAGGAGCTTGCTTAAGGCCATAAAGTACTTTGTCAAGCCTATAGACATGACTTGGAAATTTTGGATCTACAAAGCCTGGAGGTTGTTCAACATATAACTCTTCTTTTAATTCTCCATTGAGAAAAGAACTTTTCACATCCATTTGAAAGACTTTAAACTTCTTGTGAGCAGCATAAGCCAAAAAGATTCTTATGGCTTCCAATCTAGCAACTGGAGCAAATGTTTCATCATAGTCAATACCCTCCTGTTGAGAGTAACCTTTAGCAACTAGCCTTACTTTATTTCTTATAATTATGCCATCACTGTCAGTTTTATTTTTGTACACCAATTTTGTACCAACAATGGATCTGTCCTTTGGTCTTAGCACTAGGGTCCAGACTTTATTTCTTTCAAATTTATTTAACTCTTCCTGCATTGCTTACACCCAATCAGCATCTTGAAGTGCTTCTTCCACTTTCTTTGGTTCAGTCTAAGATAAAAAGGAATGATAGAGACATTTATTTGATGTTACTGTTCTAGTTCTGACACTTGCTTCAGGATCTCCAATTATTAAGTCAGGTGTGTGTGATTTAGTCCACTTCCTTGCAGATGGAAGTTGATCTCTAGAACTGGATCCTCCCCCATGATCCATGCTGTCTCCATCAACATTTTATGATGCTCCCACTGAAGTAATGCTCTCTGAGATTCCAGAATTTGAGTTGAATCCTTCAGGATTTGAAGAATCAAAGCTTCCAGAATTGTCAGAATTTGGCTCATCAGCACTTGATGAATCAGAAGTTGAAGAGCCAGTGACTGGTTCTGATGCTTCTTGAGAGTCTTGAGATATGGTGTTGTGTATATGTTGTGAACTTGATGATTTCATTAACAAAACACCTTGGTAGATTTTACTTAGTGAAATTGTAGCACTCAACGGATAAGGATTATAATCCCGACGAATGACTGAATATAGTCCCGACGGATGATGATTTATTATCCATCGAGTGAGTAGCTTATGTAATAATTAGTCTGTAGCACGTTTCTACATACACATTGTTTAGAATTTATAGTAGTACTTAAGTCATGTTGACTTTAACTAGATATGCAGAATAGGTTGATTAATTGGACATAGATGATGTCTTGTAATTCTGCATAGATGAAATCAAGTCTAGTGCATGATTGCTACCCGACGGATAAACAACAATGAATTTGACGGATGATCAACAACCCGACGATGATCAATAACTCGACGGATGATCATGAACCCGACGGATAAAGAATTTAAATATCTGTTGACAGTGACAACACAGTCACATGCGTCAAGTGTATGCAAATGGAATGTGGTAGCCTATTCAACTGGGTTTTTGAGAACAAAGAAGCATTGCCATTTCCATGCTATTATGAAGATATTTAAAGATCCTGGAATAGAGTAATGAAGTAGCATTGTATTAGACTTGATAGTTTTTGTTTTATTATCCTGTCTTATTACTTTGTAATCTTTGTGGTATATAAACCAAGAAGCAGCAAATAGAATAGTAAATAAGGAACTAAGAAACTCAGATAGAAAGAGAGAAACATTTGTAAGCTGCATTCTTAGCATTTCTCTCATTCTTTAGTTGTTATCATTTTGTAAGCAGCTGTGAGCTTTTTGCACACAGAGTTCTCTCGATATATATTATATATCTCTGGTGGAATCATTCAAATCCATCAGAAAGTTTTTGAAGACTCTTGTTTTTAATTACTTGTGTTTTGATTCATTTCAAGTAACTATTCCACATTCTGCTAATCAATTCACACTTATATATATATTTGAGTTAGAGCATTTTTATTCAAAAAAAAGTTTCAAGAATTCCATTCAACCCCCCTTCTGTAATTTTTGCTACATTGTTAAGGGACTAACAATTGTTATCAGAGCAAGCTCTTGAAGAACAAAGAGTTTGAAGATCAAATCAATACAGCAAGATGAACAAGAAGGATGTTGGAGTCAAGATTCCTTTTCTGGATAAAGACAATTACCATCATTGGAAGGTAAAGATGCATCTTCATTTACTTTCTTAAGATGAGGCCTATGTGGACTGCATAGAAAGAGGCCCTCATATACCAATAAGAGCTGTAACTGAAAATGAGTCATCTATCCCCAAGCCAAGGCATGAATGGTCTGATCCTGATATTGAACAAGTCAGGAAGGATAAAAAGGCCATGAATATCCTGTTTAATGGAGTTGATGGTGATATGTTTGACAACATTATCAACTGCAAAACTGCCAAGGATGTTTGGGATACAATACAGATCATCTGTGATGGCACTGAGCAAGTTAGAGAAAACAAGATGCAGCTACTAATTTAGAAATATGAGCATTTTCATAATGAAGAAAGTGAGTCTGTCACTAACATTTTTAGTAGGTTTCAAAAACTGCTAAATGCTTTAAAGTTGCATGGAAGGGTCTATCAGACAAAAGACTCCCATATGAAATTCCTTAGATCTCTTCCAAAGGAATGGAAACCAATGACAGTCTTATTGAGAAACTCACAAGATTATAAGGAGTTTACTTTGGAGAGACTGTATGGCATCCTGAAAACTTATGAGCTTGAAATAGAGCAAGATGAGAGGATGGAGAGAGGAAAGAAGAAAGGAGGGTCCATTGCACTAGTTGCTGAGTTAGAGAAAGAGAAGGAGATAAAGATGGAAGCTGTTGAGTCAACTTCAAGGGTCTGTGAAAGCAAGGGCAAGGGGCTTGCAGTAGAAAGTGAACATTCTTTGAGCCAAGATGACATGGAAGACATTGATGAACATATAGCATTTCTTTCCAGAAGATTTTCCAAACTCAAGTTCAAAAAGAACTTTGGAGCAGCCAAGCCAAATAGAAACATGGTGGATAAATCAAAATTCAAATGTTTCAAATGTGGCTTGGCAGGGCACTTTTCCAGTGAGTGTAGAAAGTCAGATTCCAGCAAGAAAAAGTTTGAGCATGTGGATTATAAGCAAAAATACTTTGAGCTGCTCAAACAAAAGGAAAGGGCTTTCATTATACAAGAAAACGACTGGGCAGCAGATGGTCTGGATGAAGATGAAGATGTCAGCTATGCCAATCTAGCCCTAATGGCCAAGTCTGATAAAATAGAAACAAGATCTTCAAGTAATTAGGTAATTACTACAAACCTTGCACATTTATCTAAAGATGAGTGTAATGATGCTATAAATGACATGTCTACAGAGTTATATCATTTGCGTGTTACACTTAAGTCTCTTACTAAAGAAAATACTAAAATCAAAGAAAACAATTTGTTTTTGAGTGAGAGAAATAATGTGTTAGAGTCTCAGTTCATTGATTTTGAAAAATTAAGAATTGAGTGTAAGATTGCCAAGGAGGAATTAACTGAGTCCTTGAAGAAAGAAGAAATTTTGAAAAAGCAGCTCGAGCATAAACATGAGGTGATTAAGGCATGGAAAATATCTAGAAATGTCCATGCTCAAATCACCAAAGTTCAAGGAATCGAGTCCTTCTGTGATGCAGCCTGGAAAAAGAACAAGGAGAAGCTAGAACCAAATTTGGTGGATGGAGTGCTAACAGATGTAGACTCGACGGATGATGAGGGTCATCCGTCGGATAACAAAAAGGGTTATGTGTCGACCGATGAAATCCTCATCCGTCGGCTGTAAGCAAGCCTATCAGTAAAGCCAAACTTGTTAAGTTGAATGAAAAGTATGGATCTATTTCCAAGAACTTTGTTCCAGTTGAATCGAGTCAAGTTAAGAAAGGGAAAAAGTGTGGCGCCCTCCAAACCCGGGTCAGAAGTTTGGGGTCCACACACACACACCTTATTAATAACCCGCTTATAACAATGATAAAGATAATAATAATATGCAGTGACCCTACTTACCAACTACCATGGACCGCAACAGGTTAAAGTATGCACACAAGCCAAACACACCTACTTATATTACAAACGTTCAAATCCCAACTATTCCAAACTCAGAACTGAGTATTAAACATTATTACAAACTTTTACAAACTCAAATTATCCCAAAAGAAGCCTACTGGCTTAGCTCGATCAACCTGAACTCCTAGCTCTCGCGCTGGACTGGGGATCCTCGGTACCAACCGGTTCCTTTTTAACTGGAAAGAACATAAACAATATCGCACAAATGAGCTAACTAGCTCAGCAAGTCACAATGACAAAACTGAGAATAATGATCATCAGGGAAATATGAATACGATATCAAGTGAATAATGGATTATGATTTAGAATTGGATATTATATTTTCATTTTAAAAACCAAGGTTAGGCTGCTGATCAGTCACGCACTAACCCCGAGCAGAGCACACAACACTGCTCTAACTACTGGATCCAAGGCACACATTGGCCTAACTTGACCATTATATGGTCTGACCACGAATCTGGTCCACAATTTTATACACACAATCCAATTTTACCATAATAACAGAATAAGCAGTAATAAACAATAAACATGATCATTAACAATATTGGACGTTCAATAATGAAAATGGTTTCAATCTGTATAAAGATCCATATGGCATTTTCAAAGCTCGGCTGTTCGGTAATGAAAGAATTGGGTAACAAAGGAATCAACATTTCAGGTTTCAAGGATTTGGTCTTTCAAAGCATAAGATACAATGGTTTCAATGTGTAAGCAATCTGGTTCAATGTTTAATATTTAGTTTGTATGTATTTGTGGAGTAGTATCGTAAATTTGAGGTTCGTATTTGGGTATACAACAATCAATGGTCTAGAAAGAATCAGGTTTACGGCTCAAGATCAATAACTGGAATCAAGGTTTAGGGTTCAGTGCTTCAAAGCACTTGCAATATAAAACATGAATATCAATTACTACAATATCTCGAGAAAGTTCAGAACACTTACCTGGTACTAACTTACTACACTGCACTTACTCTCAATCACCACTATCTTACTCCTTGACTATCTGTTTCCCTTTCCTACGCCTTGCCTCTTCTGCTCATATATCATAAGCATCTATCAATATTTAACTCATACGATTATATTCGACACATACTTCTATCTACCCTTCGTTTCACCCAAATCTGATTAACGGATTGAAAGATACGCAATAAACAAGTAAATATCGAATATAAAGACCGACAGTTGACCAACAAGTCACATATAACACATAGCACGTCATATAATCAATAATATATCATTTATAAGGAAATCTCGGTCTTAAATAAGCTTTCTGGTATTTAAAATGCTTTTTAAAACATTTTTCGGAATTAAAATGGGTCGTTAGATCAATTTTGGAGTAATAAACAGGGTTCGGTTGGCCAATTCTGGCTTCAAAACAATTTCATAATAATTATCAAGCCTTGAAAATAATTTAAAATAATATTTTAAAGCTCGAAACTATTTTTCAGAATTTTTAAATCATTTTTAAATAATTAAATCTAATTAAATAATTAATTAAAATCAACTAATAATTAATTAAATCAATTAATCAATTAATTTTCGAATTAATTGACTAATTAATCAATTAAAAATTCACTGATATTAATTAACTAATTAATTCAGATTTATTTTTGAATTAAATATAATTTTTGGAATTAAAATAATAATTTTTGGAATTTTCAGAAATTAAAATCGAATTTTTATAATTAAAATAAATAGGAAATATGATTTTTGAATATTTTTAAAACATGAATCCTATTTTTGCAAATTCTGGAAAGTTCAGGGACCCAACTGTTTCTTCCCCAATAATTCAATTACTAAACTGTAATTTTACAAGGGTCGCCGGAAAAACTTCAGGGATGGCCGGAGAATACATTCCCGGCATCCTCACCCCACCACAAGCTCCAGATATGATCTTCAGGCAACCAGGAATTGATTCATGCAATCAAAACATAACAATCATCCCTGTTCTGGCCGGAAAATGGCCAAGAACATCGCCGGTTTCCGGCGAATATCGGGAATTTTTAAAACACAACTCCCTTCGATTTAGACATCCTCTGTTAACGAGCTATGTACCAATCGATTGCAAATTTCATAAGGAACATAATCCACTATAAATCAACAGTTAATAACCCCTAAATCAAAAACCCCCAAATTTCAATTGAAAACATTCATACGGGTTATAAACCCTAATTTCAAAATTCGAAAATCAAACTCAATTTTGAACATGTTATTGAACTCCAAATTAGACGTATGACATATGAAAATCATCAGGAAAACAAGCTCTACAACATGCAAGCATCAAATCATATAAACAATCATCCGAACAAAAATTCATATTTTTAATAAAATTAATTCGAAAATAAATAATTTTTCAGAAAATAAACCTTGATTTCTACAGTGATTTGGAACACAGAATCTGATAGAACACCTCAAGACCTTTGGATTGAGTACTCGAGCTTTTCAAACGGACTCCGGTAACACCTCCGATTGTTGGTTTGATTCTCAGAAAGGTTTATGAATATATGAATTTTCTCTGGAAATTTATATAATTACTAACTGCAAATAATTTTTGATATGAAATAAAATACGGTAAAGGCTATTTATAATTACGGAAAATTAGTATCCCGTTGGATCATTACGGATATAAAACGGTACGTTTATTTATAAAAACTGATCCAAACGGTATCAGTTTTCGGGATAATTATCCGAAATAGTACAATTTGTACTACGGTCTTGGTCTCAGCACGTGGTTACACGTACTACGAGGTGATAATTGGGATAGTTTAATAAAAAGCTTCCGTTTATCGAAAATACGAGTTTTATTGATTTACCGAAATGAATATTGTATCGAAAATGTTGCGCCGGGACCCGCGCAGGACAAACCGTACGCCGGATCGAAAAAGTCGAAACATAGAATATGCTCAGAATATTACAATTAGGTTAGGAAGGAGTTCTCGGAAGAGTTTCGGGTTCCAAAAACGTAACAACGAATGACGTCGATTGGTTCCCGTTTTTATAAAATAGATTTTAAATACTCGGAAAAAGATTTTATAAATTTCATATGATCCTTATAAATCCATAAATCAACATAAAAATAATTAGGAAGATATGACAATTATCTATATTTTATTTTGGACATATAAAAATTAAAATACTCAATTAATACTATTTTAAACATCCAACCACATTTAACACTTAACAATTAATTCACAGAATAGATACTGAACACATATATTAATTATTTATTTAGCAAAAATAATAACACGATATATGCCGGATATTACATCCTTCCCCCCTTAAGAGGATTCTGTCCTCAGAATCCCTAAGAAAACAAATGAGGGTACTTTTCTCTCATATCACTTTCCAACTCCCAGGTTGACTCTTCAACCTTTGGGTTTCTCCATAACACTCTTACTAACTTTACCACTTTATTCCTCAATACCTTCTCTCTTTCCTCTAGAATCTCTATTGGACTCTCTACCTATGACAAATCTGCCTGAAGCTCTATTGGCTCATATTCTATTACATGCCTGGAGTCTGGATTATACTTCTTAAGCATTGATACGTGAAAAACATTGTGAATGTGCTCCATGTGCAGAGGTAACGCCAACTCGTAAGCTACTTTGCCAACGCGCTTTAGAATCTCAAAAGGTCCGACATATCTTGGGCTCAGCTTTCCTTTCTTTCCAAACCTCATTAGTCCTTTCCACGGTGATACTTTCAGTAATACCAAGCTTCCTTCTTCAAATTCCATGTCTTTCTTGGACTGGTCTGCATATTTCCTTTGACGGTCCTGTGCGGCTATTAATCTCTTCTGGATAATTTCAACCACTTCCTTTATTTGTTGTACTAATTCCGGTCCATGTATTTTGCATTCTCCTACTTCGTCCCAATGCACTAGAGATCTGCATTTGCGTCCATAAAGGGCTTCATAGGGTGGCATCCCAATACTGGCGTGATAACTGTTTTTATAAGCAAATTCTACGAGAGGTAAATGCTCGTCCCAACTTCCTTTGAAATCAATAGCACAAACACGTAACATGTCCTCAATCGTTTGAATCGTTCTTTCACTTTGGTCGTCCGTCTGGGGGTGATACGCCGTACTCATATTCAATCTCGTTCCCAAACATTCTTGAAAACTTTTCCAAAATCTTAAATTAAATCTTGGATCTCGATCAGATACGATAGAAACAGGAACTCCATGATGAACTACGATTTCCTTTAGGTACATATGGACTAACTTATCGAGCGTGAATCTTTCATTTATAGGCAGAAAATGAGCTGACTTGGTAAGTCTGTCCACTATAACCCAAATGGCATCATGATTAGCCCTTGTCCTTGGTAATCCAACTATGAAATCCATGGCAATATGTTCCCACTTCCACTCTGGAATCTCCAATGGCTGTAGCAATCCACTTGGTCTCTGATGTTGTGCTTTAACTCTCTAACATGTATAACATCTGCTAACCCATTCCGTAATTTCTCTCTTCATATCTGGCCACCAATAACTTTCCTTTAAATCTCTGTACATTTTGGTACTCCCTGGATAGATGGAATATCTTGAATTATGTGCTTCCTGTAAAATTTCATTCTTCAGTTCCATCACCGGTGGAATCCAAATTCTAGAAGAAAACCTCAGAATACCTTGATCATCCTTCTGCATGCACAATTCCTCACCTACCAAATGATTTATATCTTGATCCATTACATCTCCCTGACATTTCTTTATTTTCTCTAGCAACTCCGGCTGAAAAGTCATACTGTACAATTTTGCTTTATTAGGCCTGCAAACTTTAATCTCCAATTCCAGTTTCTGAAACTCCTTATATATCTCTTCAGGTACTGATAACACATTTAACTTTTCCTTCCGACTTAACGCGTCTGCTATAACGTTCGCTTTACCGGGATGATAATTAATCGAGCAGACGTAATCCTTGATCAATTCTAACCATCTCCTTTGCCTCATATTAAGTTCCTTTTGTGTGAATATGTACTTTAAGCTTTTATGATCTGTGAAAATCTCGCACTTTTCTCCATACAGATAATGTCTCCAAATTTTCAAAGCGAAAACTATGGCTGCTAGCTCCAAATCATGAGTAGGATATTTCTGTTCGTGTGGTTTCAATTGCCTTGACGCATACGCAATCACCTTATCGTGCTGCATAAGAACCCATCCTAGTCCTTTATGAGAAGCATCGCTATAAATTACGAAATTCCCTTGATCGTCTGCAAGTGACAAAACAGGTGCTGTGATTAATCGTTGCTTCAATTTCTGAAAACTTTCTTCGCACTTGTCGTTCCATATAAACTTTTCATTCTTCCGAGTAAGCTTTGTCAATGGTGTTGCAATCCTAGAAAAATTTTGAACGAATCGACGATAATATCCTGCTAATCCCAAGAAACTTCTTACCTCAGTGGGTGTTCTCGGTCTTTTCCAGTTTGTAATTGCCTCGATCTTTGCTGGGTCCACTTTGATCCCTTCGTTACTAACTATGTGTCCTAAGAACTGAACCTCCTGTAACCAAAACTCACACTTCGAGAATTTAGCATTTAACTTCTTTTTCCTTAAAATCTCCAAAGCTGTTCTCAAATATTCCGCATGATCCTCTTCCATTTTTGAATAAATCAAAATATCATCTATAAACACAATAACGAACTTGTCCAAGTATTCTTTAAAAATTCTGTTCATCAGATCCATAAATGCTGCCGGGGCATTTGTCAATCCAAAAGACATTACTAAAAAGTCGTAATGCCCATACCTTGTTCTGAAAGATGTCTTTGGTATATCTTCTGGCTTGATCTTCAGTTGATGATATCCCGATCTCAAATCAATCTTGGAGAAATACTTGGCTCCCTTCAGTTGATCAAAAAATCATCAATTCTGGGTAACAGATACTTGTTCTTGATTGTAAGCTTGTTGAGTTCCCTATAGTCAATGCACAGTCTCATGCTTCCATCTTTCTTCTTGACAAATAATACCGGTGCACCCCACGGGGACACACTGGGTCTAATTACTCCTTTCTCTAACAGCTCTTGCAATTGCTTCGCTAGCTCTTTCATCTCAACGGGCGCCATTCTATACGGGGCCTTGGATACCGGTTCTGTTCCAGGTGCTAAGTCGATTGCAAACTCAATTTCTCTATCTGGAGGAAGTCGTGGTAACTCGTCGGGAAACACGTCTGGAAATTCATTCACTACTGGAATATCTTCAAGTTTCGCTGGCTCCTGACTCCTATCAATCACATATGCCACGAAATGCTCGCATCCTTGTCGTAATAACTTCTTGGCTTGGATCATTGTTAAGAACTTCCTTACTTGCTTCTGGCCCTTGAACGTTACTATTCTTTCATCTGGCGTTTTCACCATTACCTTCTTATTTCGACAATCTATCTGGGCATTGTGCTTAGATAACCAATCCATTCCTAAGATAACGTCAAATTCTCCTAACTTAAATGGTATCAAATCTACACAAAACTTACTACCAGAAATCTCAATCTCACAATTCCCACAAACTTGGTTAACAGATACACGTTCTTGATTTGCTAATTCCGCAGTCATTATTTCATTTAAATACTCAACTGGACAATTTAACTTACTAATAAAATCTTGTGAAACAAATAATCGAGTTGCTCCCGAATCTATTAGCACTTTGGCACATAAAGAATTCATATTAAGCGTACCTGCCACGATATCAGTATCCTGGATAGCATCCTTCATAGACATGACGAACACTCTATCCCTTGGAGTCTCACTCACTATTGGGGTAGATCCCATAATCCTCAATGCATTACTGATTGGGGCTGGTGTCTTGCAATCCCTGGCTATATTTCCTGGTTTCCCACATTTAAAACACGTAAATCCAATGGCTGGAACCTTCACTGCTGGATTCCGGATAGGCTGATCCTTATTTGCTGGTTCTCTTGCTGGCTGATTTCGGCACTCCCTTGAATAGTGCCCTTTTTGATTGCACTTGAAACAAACCACATTCAACTTATTACAAACTCCCCCATGCTTCTTCCCACATACTTGACAATCTGGAAAAGTTAATCTCAACTGATTTGGCTGATTCGCATTAACTAGACGGTTGCCCTGGCTTCCGTCGCTTGCATTTTGTCTCCTGAGGTTAAAATTCCTCCCTGGCTGAAACTTGCCCTTCTTTAAATTTGGAAACTTCCCTGGTTGTGACTGGCCTTCATTCCCTTCAAATTTCCTTTTCTTGCTTTCTTTCTCCTTCTGTGGCATCTCACTCTCTGTCTCTGCGATCATAGCCTTCTATACAACTCCTGCATAGGTATCCAATTCAAAAATGGCTACCTTCCCTCTGATCCATGGTTTCAAACCTTGCTGGAATCTCTTAGCCTTCTTCCTGTCAGTATCCACATACGACGGCACATACCTTGACAATTCCTCAAACTTACTCTCATAATATGTCACCGACATGTTTCCTTGCTTTAATTCAAAAAACTTCAGCTCCATCTGATCTTGGAAAAACTGAGGAAAATACTTTTCTAAAAACAATTCCTTAAACCTTTCCCAAGTAATAACATCTGTACCTTCCAATGTCTTCACCATCTCCCACCAATAGGTGGCCTCATTCTTCAAATAGTAACTTGCAAACCCAACCTTCTGTTCGTCCTTTACTTTTACTAAGGAAAATGCCTTCTCTATCTCCTTTAACCAAACATTTGCTTCAATCAGTTCTAAGGAACCCTTGAATTCTGGTGGGTTTATTTCCTAAAAAGTTTTGAAAGTTACCTGGGGATTGGTCTATCTTTGTTGTTATTGTGCCAGGTGAACTGTTTGTTGGGCCAAGATTTGAAGAATCTGGGCTATTGCTGGGTCCATGGGTCCTGGCTTTGCATTCTGGTTTGTATCATCTTGGTTGTTATTATTGTTGTTGTTGCTGGTTTCTTCATTCTGGGTGTTGGTGCGGGTATTTCTTCTGGGAGGCATTTTCTGGTAAAGAATCAAACAACTTATTTAGCTTTTAAACCAAATTCTTTGCAGAAAAGAAAAGTTTTATAAAACAGAAATATTTCTTTTTGAAAACAGTTATAACTATGTAAATTGCAAGCTTCTTTACAGAATATAAGCAGTTATGGAAAACAGGGTACATGGTATGACAGGGGTATAACTGGTGCAATATAAGGTAAAGTAAAACAGGTGCAGTAAAATGAATAACAATACTGGAAAGGAAAGGTGCTGATATATATAGATCAAAAGTTTTAGGTAGTACAAGCGTAAAGACGCTTCAGAAGTAAAATCAAAAGGGTACAACAACCTACTCACTAGTCAGCATAGCTAGTCTATAAATACAACCCAAAAGTCTACTGATACACACTACACACTATTGTACATACTACATGTAACATCCGGGAAATATCGTATAATTATTTATATCAATATATGATTATTATGGGAAATATTATGTATTTATTTTTATCAATAAATGATTATTATGTGATTTTATGTGAATTTGGTGAATTAATTGATGATGGATAATAATATTTGGATGATTATTTATGATAAAATTTAGATATTTTAATTTCCAATTATCCACAATTAAATCTAGATAATTTTGGTATTTTTCTGGTAATTTTTGGACAATCATACGATTTTATAAGGATTTATAGAATTAATAATGATTATTTTTACATAATTATAAAATTAATTTTTAGAATCAGAAATCGTCCCACTTCAACTGTTTTTACGTTTTTACAACCCGAAACTCTTCCGAAAACTCCTTCCTAACCTAATCTGATAATTCTGAACACTTTTCATGTTTTGACTTTCTCGATCCGGGATACGGTTTGACCAGTACGCGTCCCAGTGTGAAATTTTCGATACGCAAATCATTTTATATATCGATAAAAGTCCATATTCTCAAAAGGCGAGACATTATTACCTTAATTTCGTATAAAGTATTTTATAGAAAGCTCTGTTTGATAATTATCCAATTCTGATATTCAAATTGTATCGTCTTTTCAGTTACTTAGCGGCTAAGTAACCTATTTTCGAATCCGATCTGTAAATGTAATTATTGAATTATTAAATAAATAAAATAGGTGATAGTTCTGTCAGCTATGTGTCATTGTGGTATAAATTGTTTATAAAATTAATTTTGTTGTTCTATAATTTATTATTTTTAGGGGTTTATAAAATTTAGAAATCAATAATTAATTAATTATTTATTTTTAAATGATTTTCTGAATTGCACTTAACGATAAAATTAGTATTTAATTCAAAAATGTTTCAAAAATCTTGAAAATTTTATTTTATTAACTTTAAAATATTTCGAGAATTTTAAAACTATTCTGACAATTTTCTGGCTTTTATTTAACCGCTCGCCTGTTCGTTAATTTGCAAAATGCAGGTTGGGTGCGCGTTTTAAAAACGATTTAAAAATTCTGAAAATTTTGTATTAGTAATTTTAAATTTACTCGAGATTTTTAAATTGCTTTTGTGAATCTTCGGATTACTTCTACCCGTAAATAACTCGTTTAAATATTAAACGCGGTGTCAAATTCAGGAATAACGCGATAAGATTACCCAATTTATCCCATTTTCTTCCTTTTTTTCCCCTGTTCTACTCGGCCGCCTCTCTCTCCCTAATTCTCTCTCTCTCTCTCGTTCTCTTCAATCTCTCGGTCTCTCACTCATCCCTCTCTTTTCGATTTTCCTCCCCATCTCTCAATCATCTCCTCCCGTTTTCGTTATTTTCTTCTCTTTCTGTGGTGCTCGTCTCCTGTGTTTTGGTAACTATTTCCAGCCGTTTTGTTTCGGTTACCATTCGATTCGTTCTTGTTTTATGTATATATATGTGTGTGTTACTGTGTGTGGGTGTGTGTTATCAGTGTGTCGTGTATTTGTGTGTGTGTGGATTTAGGTGGGTGTCGCCAGTTTCCCTGTCCTGTTTCGTGTTGCCGTCTGTGGTTCTTTTCCGGCTTGTTTCGCCGGTGCTCTGTGGTCTCTGTGATTTTGGGGGCGCGTGCATGTTACGCGCGTATGGCTGTTTAATCGGACTGTTATTAATATTTTATTTATTTATTGCAGGGATTATTTGACTAGTTTCATGATAATAAATTAATGATTTTCCGCAGAAAAATAATATAACGAATCGGTGAAATTCGTGTTGGACGTACGTTATAAATGGGAACCCGCGAAATTTACCGCCGTCGGCGATGAGCCTCGGCGAGCCGACGGTGGGCGATGATGATTTTTATCTGAGTCCTACATTTATAAATGAAATAAATTAATTTTGAAACGAAAATTACGAATTAAAATATAAAAATAAGAATAAAAGTAAATAATAATGAATAAATTAAGTTCGTATTGGTGAATGGGATTAGTGAAATTAGTTGTAAATTGGATGATTGCGATTGTTGGTTGTTGTTGGGTTGTGAAATTGACGTCGATTTGATTTCGACGGGTAGGCCGATAAATAAAGGAGATGCTGCCCGATTTTCGGGAAATTAATTCCAAAATTTCGGGAACGTAACCTATAATTATCGGAGACGTCGAATAATCATATACAATTATATTATATGAACTGAACTGCGATTGAGACAAGATAACCGATAAATAATCAATTACCCTGTTTTACAAAACGACGAGTATACGTATTTCTGAAAATAAATACCGAACCGAGTTTCGAAGATGTGAACCATAACTGCTATGTGTATTTCGATAATACATATAAATATGAATCTAGTTATCAAATCGTATGGGTAGAATATGATAACGAGTTGATGTTAAGCTTAAGCGGTTATCTGAATTAGGGTATTTCAACCCTGTAGGTTTTAGACGGAAGGCCCGAGACGTGACATCGGACTAGGAAGGATCTAAAGATTAGACATTGAGATCAACGAAGTTCCAACCAAAGGGTCTGAATGTTGAGATCGTATCGAGAATAGGATAGTAGGTAGACGATAAAGCCGAACGATCAAAGTCGAACTAAAGTCAATAGCGGTTAAAGCTTATTGAGGCAAGTATCTCTATCATCACTTATTGTTCAAGTGATATTTATTTTAAATTTTACCATGCAAGTATTACTTTCCCTATTCTCAGTTTAGAATCGATAAACATATCGCTGAATTAAATAATTCTGTTTATGCAAGTATTCCCGAACTTTCTTTTAAATACTGCAAATATTTATTCGCTCCTACTCTAAGTTCAGAATAGTTAACTGTTTTATATTTCGCTGCAATTACTCTTATTATGCCAGTTCTTTTAATTCTTGTTCCTATAATTCGATTGCTCTCTTGAGCAAATACCCATTCGTTCGGGTTAATTGTGAACCCTAATTTGGGATGTGATGAAATCAAAATGATTTGATATCAAAATACTCTACGGACTGGATAGTTACTATATATATATATAAGGACCAGTGATGAGCTGGATCCTATGGGCCGGAGATGGACCGGACCCTTTAGGCCATAGTTGCCTGAGTACTCCTAATGTTGGTTGGGTCTATGCAGTTGGGTATAGATCTGCACTATCTCCTGACTGATCAGCAGGTTATAGTGCATATGTTGGTTTCTAGTGTTCAGTCCAATTTATTGTTGTTCGCCATTAATGGCATTCCCTCTTGAAGTAAAATGTGATTATGGGTTAAAGTTATTCTTCCTTAGCCCTCAGTTTCGGGAAATTACAGTGTTTATAAATGAATTCGAGGTTCAGAGTGTTGCTGCAGCATTTGTTGCTCAGTGATATTTAGAATCTTGAATGAATTGGGATTTTCTTAATTATTCAACCCGTCCTTATCAGGCTGGTTTAGCAGGCTAAGTCTATGGAAACTTAGTCGATAATGATGGACACTGAATAGTTAGGAATTTCTTGAACGTCGTTTTATGAATAGTTATTGCATCCATTGCTCAATTATGAGATGATACCAGAAGCTATTTGGAAAACACGCGATCTCTAAAGTTCTTACAAAAATGTCATTATGTCCTAAGTGATTCATAGCAATGCAAATCAAATTGATTTTAAGATAACGAGATATATCCTTCAAATGATTTCGTGTTTCGCCCTTCAAAATATTTCAGAGATTTTGTCTGGAAGTTTTCTTTAAAAAAATTAATATTTGAAACTCAAATTATATACTTGCTGGGCATTTTTGGCTCACTCTTGCTTTGTCAATTCTTATTTCTGCCAGAAACAGATAAGGACTAAAGTGAATAGCTTTGATAGACAGCAGAAGTTAGAGAAGTTCCGTTGCGAGAGGTTGAAGGTGTTAGAAGAATGTGACAAGAGCATTAGTTCAAAGGTATATATACTTGTATTATAGTTGAAGTGAGTTGTAGAAGGTTAGATTCTTGTTTCATACCATGACCTGTAAAAGATCTGGACTCAAGGGGTTATTTATTTATTTCTTTACTTTATGTAATATTGGTTTAGTAACACCAAATCTTGACCCCGGATTTGGGGCGTTACAGTTTGGTATCAGAGCTGCAGGTTATTGGTCACTGAAATAAGAATAGGTGAGAGTAAGATAGAAATGATAGGTAGTACAGGATAGGAAATACCCTAGGCATACTCAGGATAAATTGAGTTGAGTGCGAATTAGGGTTAATAGATCTGAGATGGAGTTACTAAGATAGGATTGCTGAGAAAGTGTAAGGCGAATGTCGCAACGCTATAGGTATATTGAATTCTTAGATCCTACAGTAATGAGGGATCGACAGATCGACGTAGATGGGGTATGTTACCCTACTTTTCATATGGTTTTGAAGACTATGCGATCGATTCTTGTGAGAATTTGTGTAAGAAAAGTTACGATTTAAATTAGGTATTAGGACGCGTACCACGTCGGGAGCAACCAGTTGATGGAAGCGGATGAAGAACCAACATTGCATGTTTTGAAGGCACCACCGTTGCGAGAAGGTTCTTACCACCCATCGGGAGCTGCGCGAGGAATGATAGCTACCTTTCTAGATATAGGTAAGATTAGCAAGAAAATGCGCCCTTATCTACAGACAGAACATCGAATCGCATGAGTGGTTGTGAGCATAACGTCAAGGACGACGACAGGAATGTCAAAGATAGTACTAAACGTCAGTGTTGCGATAAAATTGCGAATACAATGATTTACGATGGCGAATGAAGTTTCTGCGACTAATAAGGGCGAGCAGAATCCAAGGAAAAGTGAAAGAGGTACCAAAGTGGAGAGACCCTTATATGGGCATTATTTTAATTAGACATTTCATTGGTAAATCAGGAAAATAGCAGGTAACTTATATAGTGATAACGACCAAATATTTGATTTTCAAAATTTTAAAATGAGTTTTCGAAAAGGATTTTCTTAATAAACTTTCAGAAATT
This sequence comes from Apium graveolens, assembly GCF_009905375.1. Classification (NCBI taxonomy): domain Eukaryota; kingdom Viridiplantae; phylum Streptophyta; class Magnoliopsida; order Apiales; family Apiaceae; genus Apium; species Apium graveolens. The sequence goes on from NC_133651.1 coordinate 293,254,979, forward strand.
TTTGTACGAAATAAGTTTTACAATTTGGTTGTCGAATTACTATTTATGTTCTTGTTATTAAAAACAGAAATGACCTAAAAAGATAATGGATTTAGACTTAGTGATGTTAATTCGAAGGGCCAAGTAGACCCACCAGCAGGGAGAAGATTTAAAGGTTGCTGAGAAAAATAAAAGTAAACGTTGTTTAATAAAATCAATAATTGAATCAACGTATTAAAATATTATTTACCCAAATTTATGAAATTATTAAAATTTAACGAGATTTGTGATTCGAATGGACGGAGGATGATTGAAGGAAATGGAAGGCTCTCCCAGAAGATTGGTGAAAAATAATAACCCTGATCGTCGGAGTTGAGGCAATGCGTGATCAATGGTTATTTTTATGCGGCATAAATGGAAATCCGAAGCGGTAGTTATAAACTTCGCAAGGACGTAATTATGATCAAATCATTGAAGCATTTAATGTGGAGGCTTTTCCAGACGACATTTCAAAAGATATAACGTGATCTGAATTATGAATCTCTCATTCGACTGGTTTCTGAAGGCATAATTAGGTGAAGCATGGAATGTGATCAACATCGAAATTCCTCTTCGTAACACGATATCATATGTTCTTCCTGATTCTTGAATACGTATAAGCTTCTTTTGTGGATAAATCACATGAGGTGAAGACGAAAAAAAAAAAAAATTGTTGTATTACTTCTGAATTGTTTCTCTCCTAAAATCACTAATTTCTGATGGAGACAAGCAGTGTTGTGATGTGACGCTTTGTCGAAATGATGAAGAGTCGGGTGGGACGCCACCTAATCATGTGCTGTATGCCATATAGTACGAAAGACTGGCCATCTTGAGTACGAATATGGTTGTCTCATTCACATCTAAATCTTCAGTCATTCTTCTTGCTTCAATTGACTTACAGACCCTTCCAACTGTTTATTGTAATTGTTATTCCTTATCCTTCTTTTCATTCAAAATCCTATTCACACACTCTCCTCTTGCGTAGAGTCTGTTCTCTGATGATTTCAAAAGAAATGAAATAGTGTGATACGTGGAATTATACAACGAACATAGATACGACTGTAAATCGATAAATGGTGGACATCTGTGAGCAAGGAAAATATATGTACCGACAAATATGGACGTGGCTTAGACATCAAGTCAGACAGTGGTTCGTGTTACGAGCATCTCATCAGTACGATAGATTATGGTAACATGACGCGCATTAAATTAGAGGATCTCGACGTGAAATGAATCGTTAGTGAATTGTAATAATTAGATTAATTACAAAATAAGGAAGTAAGTTGTGTACGTCAGACGGAGCAAACAAGTATCGGGATGACGATAAAAAATAAAGGAAATTCTGAACAATTACTCAGACATGCAATTACTACGTGAAACATCCCTTCGTCGCGGGAAGATATTTGTCGTGAAGATTCAAGATGGAAGAAATCTTAAATGTAATCAGACTGCGAACGTGCTCTTCAAGAAATTGTGAAATTCTCTAACTTGCGTAAATAAGTGATGGTGAGTTCAATGTTTATACCCGGATTAGTGACGGAAGTTTGATGCGAAACCCTATGTAGAGATGAAGCAATGGTGATTCGACGATGAAACCTTTTAAGAAATAACGATATAACGATTAAGGTTCTACCAGATTGCGACGATAGTAATGAAACCGTGCGTGGTTATTGAAAGATAAACGGAATAGTTAATAAAAATTAAGTGCGTATCGTCAACAATAAATGATGGGTGTGACCAATTAAATGATGCGGTATAATTTTTCTATACACAATTAGTAATGACAATAAATAAGTTAAAATACTCGAGAAATAAAATTTTGAGACACGAGATAAATTTTAAAGCTTACTAGTAAAATTTTGTAACATTCTGAAAGAACTAGAAAGAAAGTGGTTATATTAATCCTTGTTGATTTAAAGACCTTAGGTCTCATTTCAAAAGATACATGTTATTCCAGTTAATCATACCGATACTAAGCAGAAGGATATAGTTCGAGCTATGGTCGATGGATGAATTTGGTTAATAGAAATGGATGGATGTGATTGTAGATGATTTGGTAGGTTGATGGTGTCGGCTTGAGTCCGACTGGTAGTCAATGGTATAGGGGAGGTGCTGCCCAAATTTTCAGAAATTACCCTACATGTAAGGATAAAGAAGTGTATCCTCGCTCCCAGTTGTACTCCAAATGGTTGTGATTTTGGTTCTTGAGAAGGAATGTTATGATCGGACTGACTTTATATAATTGGTCTTTGATTCTAGTTAGCTAGTTTTTACTTGGTTTAAGTGATCGGTTAAAAGACTTAATTGATCAACTTTACCAACTAATGGTTAGTTAAATGGAGATCGATTCCAATTAGATTGAGTCAAGCTCTAACATGATTTCCAGATCTGAAATGAAAGCGATAAGAAATTTGAGAAAAAGTAATGGCGTTAACGTAAATTGAAGGCTTAGTTTAATTAACGTGATATTACAGGAAGTGGAATCAAAAGAATGATAAAGAAATTTTATAAAATAATCCAGAAAATGTGCAAGTTGGGAACGTCGATAATTGAAGATAGGAATTTTATAAAAGGAATGCGTGTAAACAGGAATGATTAAACTAAGGTATTGATGGCAACTGCTGAAGAAGAACGTTGCAATGAATCTCATGTCGGAATTCTTTCAAATTAAAGTGAAGTCCCGGGGGTTCGAACAAATGATTTACCAAGGGTACCTCAGGGAAGGAGGTAAGAATTTCTCGTCGGTTACTGTACATAGTCAAACTGGTATTAAAAAAAAAAAAAAAAAAAAACCCTGTATCGTCTAACTTGATAGGGATAAAATAATAAGTAAAGGAAAACTTCAGAAATGTGGAATGAAAGAATAATGAAATAAAGGGTACCGTGCGCTATGCACAAAAGCGGTCATAGAAAAGAGAATGAAGGTATGAAGATACGCGTCGATTATCAGAAATTGTAAGTTTGAAGGTTAAGTGAACACAATGTACCAGGAGTATTGAGATAGTATGATTGTATTTATTGATAACATCCTCGCTAATTCAAGGACTAAGGAAAACTAAGTCGAACGATTGAAGATATGCTTGCGAAGAACTGGAAAATAGCAGCTGCATTCTTAGCTTCAAAGATATGAACTCTGGTTATGAGCTCCAGTGTGTGGGTAAATATCAAACCGGAAAGGTCCATTTAGAAACAGATGTTCCAAATAGAAAGAAAAGAGGAAATACCATTAAGATTGTTGCGAAATGGTTAGGAAATACCATTAAGATTGTTGCGAAATGGTTAAAAGAATTGAAAAAAAAAAAAAAAGTTAGAAATTGAAGAATAGATTTTGATCCGTCTTCTGGGTTATGCTGATACTTACTTTGTTGTTGAATATCAAAGGTGGTATTAATGCAGATGACTGATGTTGACTTCAGTAGGAAACGTGGTGAGCATCAAAGTTCGTATTGATATCTATTTTGATAGGACAACAAAATGAGTATTAATATCAAGAGACCGGATTTTGAACAAAATTCTAATTCATTCCGTTCCTAATTAATGTACTTTCTTTTAGATATTAGGGGATTCTCGCTTGATGAAGCTACTTAATAGTGATTGAAAAGAAATGGAAGTATGCTACCAAGTGGTGAGTAAATGCAATTGCCGAGATTTTTCTTTTTAGCATTTGAATAGATGTAGAACATTTCGAAGCATCAGACGTCATGAACTCAGGACATCGGGTGCAGACGAATAGGAAATGCAAAAGACCGATTAAAGATTCTTGAATACGATTAGAAACGATTATAGGTCAATTTAACCAAACAGAAGGAGACATGATAAGTAGAGAAGAACAGTCAGTGAAAATAGAAATTTCATGAACAAGAAATATTAGAATTGGAAAGAAAAGAAGGGTAGTGTAAATTGAGTTAGTCCTTTGAAACAGTGAGATAGATAGAACGATTGTGGATGAGTTGGTCTTGTTGTCACCGGTATAATGAATCTATAAGGCATTCATGTGTGTATGACTATGAAGAGTAATTTAGCTCTCAATGTGAGAAGTAGAAGATTGAATTAGGAGTTGCATGAGCAACTGATAAATTTGATGACGGCAGGAGACCGTTGAAACGAGGTTAGAGTAGTGAGTCCTAAGAAATTTTAAGTAGATACTCGAAATGTATCAGTGTCTGTTCTTTAGCATGATTCTGAGGACAGAATCCTTTTAAGGAGGGAAGGATGTAACATCCGGGAAATATCGTATAATTATTTATATCAATATATGATTATTATGGGAAATATTATGTATTTATTTTTATCAATAAATGATTATTATGTGATTTTATGTGAATTTGGTGAATTAATTGATGATGGATAATAATATTTGGATGATTATTTATGATAAAATTTAGATATTTTAATTTCCAATTATCCACAATTAAATCTAGATAATTTTGGTATTTTTCTGGTAATTTTTGGACAATCATACGATTTTATAAGGATTTATAGAATTAATAATGATTATTTTTACATAATTATAAAATTAATTTTTAGAATCAGAAATCGTCCCACTTCAACTGTTTTTACGTTTTTACAACCCGAAACTCTTCCGAAAACTCCTTCCTAACCTAATCTGATAATTCTGAACACTTTTCATGTTTTGACTTTCTCGATCCGGGATACGGTTTGACCAGTACGCGTCCCAGTGTGAAATTTTCGATACGCAAATCATTTTATATATCGATAAAAGTCCATATTCTCAAAAGGCGAGACATTATTACCTTAATTTCGTATAAAGTATTTTATAGAAAGCTCTGTTTGATAATTATCCAATTCTGATATTCAAATTGTATCGTCTTTTCAGTTACTTAGCGGCTAAGTAACCTATTTTCGAATCCGATCTGTAAATGTAATTATTGAATTATTAAATAAATAAAATAGGTGATAGTTCTGTCAGCTATGTGTCATTGTGGTATAAATTGTTTATAAAATTAATTTTGTTGTTCTATAATTTATTATTTTTAGGGGTTTATAAAATTTAGAAATCAATAATTAATTAATTATTTATTTTTAAATGATTTTCTGAATTGCACTTAACGATAAAATTAGTATTTAATTCAAAAATGTTTCAAAAATCTTGAAAATTTTATTTTATTAACTTTAAAATATTTCGAGAATTTTAAAACTATTCTGACAATTTTCTGGCTTTTATTTAACCGCTCGCCTGTTCGTTAATTTGCAAAATGCAGGTTGGGTGCGCGTTTTAAAAACGATTTAAAAATTCTGAAAATTTTGTATTAGTAATTTTAAATTTACTCGAGATTTTTAAATTGCTTTTGTGAATCTTCGGATTACTTCTACCCGTAAATAACTCGTTTAAATATTAAACGCGGTGTCAAATTCAGGAATAACGCGATAAGATTACCCAATTTATCCCATTTTCTTCCTTTTTTTCCCCTGTTCTACTCGGCCGCCTCTCTCTCCCTAATTCTCTCTCTCTCTCTCGTTCTCTTCAATCTCTCGGTCTCTCACTCATCCCTCTCTTTTCGATTTTCCTCCCCATCTCTCAATCATCTCCTCCCGTTTTCGTTATTTTCTTCTCTTTCTGTGGTGCTCGTCTCCTGTGTTTTGGTAACTATTTCCAGCCGTTTTGTTTCGGTTACCATTCGATTCGTTCTTGTTTTATGTATATATATGTGTGTGTTACTGTGTGTGGGTGTGTGTTATCAGTGTGTCGTGTATTTGTGTGTGTGTGGATTTAGGTGGGTGTCGCCAGTTTCCCTGTCCTGTTTCGTGTTGCCGTCTGTGGTTCTTTTCCGGCTTGTTTCGCCGGTGCTCTGTGGTCTCTGTGATTTTGGGGGCGCGTGCATGTTACGCGCGTATGGCTGTTTAATCGGACTGTTATTAATATTTTATTTATTTATTGCAGGGATTATTTGACTAGTTTCATGATAATAAATTAATGATTTTCCGCAGAAAAATAATATAACGAATCGGTGAAATTCGTGTTGGACGTACGTTATAAATGGGAACCCGCGAAATTTACCGCCGTCGGCGATGAGCCTCGGCGAGCCGACGGTGGGCGATGATGATTTTTATCTGAGTCCTACATTTATAAATGAAATAAATTAATTTTGAAACGAAAATTACGAATTAAAATATAAAAATAAGAATAAAAGTAAATAATAATGAATAAATTAAGTTCGTATTGGTGAATGGGATTAGTGAAATTAGTTGTAAATTGGATGATTGCGATTGTTGGTTGTTGTTGGGTTGTGAAATTGACGTCGATTTGATTTCGACGGGTAGGCCGATAAATAAAGGAGATGCTGCCCGATTTTCGGGAAATTAATTCCAAAATTTCGGGAACGTAACCTATAATTATCGGAGATGTCGAATAATCATATACAATTATATTATATGAACTGAACTGCGATTGAGACAAGATAACCGATAAATAATCAATTACCCTGTTTTACAAAACGACGAGTATACGTATTTCTGAAAATAAATACCGAACCGAGTTTCGAAGATGTGAACCATAACTGCTATGTGTATTTCGATAATACATATAAATATGAATCTAGTTATCAAATCGTATGGGTAGAATATGATAACGAGTTGATGTTAAGCTTAAGCGGTTATCTGAATTAGGGTATTTCAACCCTGTAGGTTTTAGACGGAAGGCCCGAGACGTGACATCGGACTAGGAAGGATCTAAAGATTAGACATTGAGATCAACGAAGTTCCAACCAAAGGGTCTGAATGTTGAGATCGTATCGAGAATAGGATAGTAGGTAGACGATAAAGCCGAACGATCAAAGTCGAACTAAAGTCAATAGCGGTTAAAGCTTATTGAGGCAAGTATCTCTATCATCATTTATTGTTCAAGTGATATTTATTTTAAATTTTACCATGCAAGTATTACTTTCCCTATTCTCAGTTTAGAATCGATAAACATATCGCTGAATTAAATAATTCTGTTTATGCAAGTATTCCCGAACTTTCTTTTAAATACTGCAAATATTTATTCGCTCCTACTCTAAGTTCAGAATAGTTAACTGTTTTATATTTCGCTGCAATTACTCTTATTATGCCAGTTCTTTTAATTCTTGTTCCTATAATTCGATTGCTCTCTTGAGCAAATACCCATTCGTTCGGGTTAATTGTGAACCCTAATTTGGGATGTGATGAAATCAAAATGATTTGATATCAAAATACTCTACGGACTGGATAGTTACTATATATATATATAAGGACCAGTGATGAGCTGGATCCTATGGGCCGGAGATGGACCGGACCCTTTAGGCCATAGTTGCCTGAGTACTCCTAATGTTGGTTGGGTCTATGCAGTTGGGTATAGATCTGCACTATCTCCTGACTGATCAGCAGGTTATAGTGCATATGTTGGTTTCTAGTGTTCAGTCCAATTTATTGTTGTTCGCCATTAATGGCATTCCCTCTTGAAGTAAAATGTGATTATGGGTTAAAGTTATTCTTCCTTAGCCCTCAGTTTCGGGAAATTACAGTGTTTATAAATGAATTCGAGGTTCAGAGTGTTGCTGCAGCATTTGTTGCTCAGTGATATTTAGAATCTTGAATGAATTGGGATTTTCTTAATTATTCAACCCGTCCTTATCAGGCTGGTTTAGCAGGCTAAGTCTATGGAAACTTAGTCGATAATGATGGACACTGAATAGTTAGGAATTTCTTGAACGTCGTTTTATGAATAGTTATTGCATCCATTGCTCAATTATGAGATGATACCAGAAGCTATTTGGAAAACACGCGATCTCTAAAGTTCTTACAAAAATGTCATTATGTCCTAAGTGATTCATAGCAATGCAAATCAAATTGATTTTAAGATAACGAGATATATCCTTCAAATGATTTCGTGTTTCGCCCTTCAAAATATTTCAGAGATTTTGTCTGGAAGTTTTCTTTAAAAAAATTAATATTTGAAACTCAAATTATATACTTGCTGGGCATTTTTGGCTCACTCTTGCTTTGTCAATTCTTATTTCTGCCAGAAACAGATAAGGACTAAAGTGAATAGCTTTGATAGACAGCAGAAGTTAGAGAAGTTCCGTTGCGAGAGGTTGAAGGTGTTAGAAGAATGTGACAAGAGCATTAGTTCAAAGGTATATATACTTGTATTATAGTTGAAGTGAGTTGTAGAAGGTTAGATTCTTGTTTCATACCATGACCTGTAAAAGATCTGGACTCAAGGGGTTATTTATTTATTTCTTTACTTTATGTAATATTGGTTTAGTAACACCAAATCTTGACCCCGGATTTGGGGCGTTACACTACACAACCAAAACAACACTGTTCAGTATCTCTATCTCTGAATCTCTGACTCAACTCCAAGGAAACTCTGGTCCTGCCAGCCTTTCAAAGTCCTCCATCACCTCAGTAGCCCATCCCATCAGTGCATCAGGGCCACTGCCAGGTAGTGTAGCTCCATGTAGCCTAGCCTCAAGAACCCTCCGTGTCACATGAATCTCCTCTCGAAGCTCCCTCACACCACGATCAACATCAGTAGTCCTAATGATATGTTGTAGCTCTCTGATCTGGGCCAACAAGGAATCACGCTCCAATAGAAGAGCCTCATACCGGTTTTAAGGAACTGGGGGCAATGTAGACTGGAATGGGGCACTCGCAACTGAATGCCCAGTGGAATCTGAATCAGCTGGTGGGGGTCCTCTGATAGGTGGCCTCATTCCCGGGGGTGGAATGGCCTGCAGTGGTACGGGCTATAACACAGGTGGAGGTAGAATAGCCAACACTAGTGGAACAACAGGACGTGGGTCTGAAGACGGTCCTCCAACTGAAGGCTCTAAGTGATCAACTGATATGGGAATAAAAGAGTCGGCCATCGCTGCTATCTGAAATCATATCGCAATATAAGAATCTCTAAACATAACGCGAATTACACTAATACCTGTTATACCGAAGCACTTAACCTCTCGACGTTCTATCTTTCTATTCCTTACTTCTAATCCTAAACCTCTAACCAATCTCGTCAATCCTAGGCTTGTGTCAGTGACTTATAACCTGTAGCTCTGATACCAAACCTGTGGAGCCCTCCAAACCCGGGTCAGAAGTTTGGGGTCCACACACACACACCTTATTAATAACCTGCTTATAAAAATGATAAAGATAATAATAATATGCAGTGACCCTACTTACCAACTACCACGGACCCCAACAGGTTAAAGTATGCACACAAGCCAAACACACCTACTTATATTACAAACGTTCAAATCCCAACTATTCCAAACTCAGAACTGAGTATTAAACATTATTACAAACTTTTACAAACTCAAATTATCCCAAAAGAAGCCTACTAGCTTAGCTCGATCAACCTGAACCCCTAGCTCTCGCACTGGACTGGGGATCCTCGGTACCAACCAGTTCCTTTTTAACTGGAAAGAACATAAACAACATCGCACAAATGAGCTAACTAGCTCAGCAAGTCACAATGACAAAACTGAGGATAATGATCATCAGGGAAATATGGATACGATATCAAGTGAACAATGAATTATGATTTAGAATTGGATATTATATTTTCATTTTAAAAACCAAGGTTAGGCTGCTGATCAGTCACGCACTAACCCCGAGCAGAGCACACAACACTGCTCTAACTACTGGATCCAAGGTCCACATTGGCCTAACTTGACCATTATATGGTCTGACCACGAATCTGGTCCACAATTTTATAAACACAATCCAATTCTACCATAATAACAGAATAAGCAGTAATAAACAATAAACAGGATCATTAACAACATTGGACGTTCAATAATGAAAATGGTTTCAATCTGTATAAAGATCCATATGGCATTTCCAAAGCTTGGCTGTTCGGTAATGAAAGAATTGGGTAACAAAGGAATCAACATTTCAGGTTTCAAGGATTTGGTCTTTCAAAACATAAGATACAATGGTTTGAATGTGTAAGCAATCTGGTTCAATGTTTAATATTTAGTTTGTATGTATTTGTGGAGTAGTATCGTAAATTTGAGGTTCGTATTTGGGTATACAACAATCAATGGTCTACAAAGAATCAGGTTTATGGCTCAAGATCAATAACTGGAATCAAGGTTTAGGGTTCAGTGCTTCAAAGCACTTGCAATATAAAACAGGAATATCAATTACTACAATATCTCGAGAAAGTTCAGAACACTTGCCTGGTACTAGCTTACTACACTGCACTTGCTCTCAATCACCACTGTCTTACTCCTTGACTATATGTTTCCCTTTCCTACGCCTTGCCTCTCTGCTCATATATCATAAGCATCTATCAATATTTAACTCATACGATTCTATTCGACACATACTTCTATCTACCCTTCGTTTCACCCAAATCTGATTAACGGATTAAAAGATACGCAATAAACAAGTAAATATCGAATATACAGACCGACAGTTAACCAACAAGTCACATATAACACATAGCACGTCACATAATCAGTAATATCTCATTTTTAAATAAATCTCGGTCATAAATAAGCTTTCTGGTATTTAAAATGCTTTTTAAAACATTTTTCGGAATTAAAATGGGTCGTTAGATCAATTTTGGAGTAATAAACAGGGTTCGGTTGGCCAATTCTGGCTTCAAAACAATTTCATAATAAATATCGAGCCTTGAAAATAATTTAAAATAATATTTTAAAACTCGAAACTATTTTTCAGAATTTTTAAATCATTTTTAAATAATTAAATCTAATTAAATAATTAATTAAAATCAATTAATAATTAATTAAATCAATTAATCAATTAATTTTCGAATTAATTGACTAATTAATCAATTAAAAATTAACTGAAATTAATTAACTAATTAAATCAGATTTATTTTTGAATTAAATATAATTTTTGGAATTAAAATAATAATTTTTGGAATTTTCAGAAATTAAAATCGAATTTTTATAATTAAAATAAATAGGAAATATGATTTTTGAATATTTTTAAAACAGGAATCCTATTTTTGCAAATTCTGGAAAGTTCAGGGACCTAACTGTTTCTTCCCCCAATAATTCAGGTACTAAACTGTAATTTTACAAGGGTCACCGGAAAAACTTCGGGGATGGCCGGAAAATACATTCCCAGCATCCTCACCCCACCACAAGCTCCATATATGATCTTCAGGCAACCAGGAATTGATTCATGCAATCAAAATGTAACACCCCCAGATCCGGGGTCGGGGATCCGGGTTGTCACGAGTTCCATTTCCCTTAATAACACCCAATCTTAATAAATTATCAACTACTCTGTACTGTGACCCCACAATAAACACACACACCACAAGTTATAGTCTCAGAGATGAATATCCAAAAATAATCACAAGTCGTTTTATTCCATAATTATATGCCAATACACCTTAAAAAGGTTTCTGAATAAATTTACATTTTTTTGCCATTATTACAATTCATAAATATACATAATCTGGTACATCAAAAGTTGAAAGCCTAGCCTATTGGTAATTTCTACCTCAGCTACAGCGGCCTCAACGCTTCCCGAAAGCTGCGGAACGTTTCCTATCCGCTTGCGAATTGGGAGCTTGGTTCTGTTCATCTTATCTATCTGATGTTGTGTGATGAAAGAAGAAAGCAAGGGTGAGCAACAAGCCCACCGAAATAATATGTATAATAATTTACAATATATGAGCATTCTCATAGTACTCAAGAAAGTCTTGGTCAAAAGAAATGAACCAAGTTTGATATCTTAATGCGATGAAGTCGCAAAATATTCAGTATATATACATATATACTTTTCAAAATCTTGGAAGTCCTCTTCCACGCATAATATACACAGAGTTCCAGTGTATAACTGTATAAAAATACCGTTGCAAGGTGATCTCATATATCTAACCTTGTCTCAACGTTTTTCTGAAAATCTTTGTCATGCATAAGATAATCATTTACTAGATATAAGTTAAAAAAAATGAAGTTACAAGATACTCCAATATACTTTATATCCATATACTACTTGAACTACCACTGTTCAAGTTATAATCAGTTTCAAAGTTCATCACCCAGATGAGACTACAAGATAAGACTTGAATAGATTCAATCTTTGAAATATCATTATAAATAATGAAGTTACGAGATACTTCATTAAGTCCTGATATATATATATCCATATATATATATATATCTCATACATTTCCTGAAAATCTCTGTCATGTAAAGTATGAACAGAGTTATAATATCCAATGAATTTTGGAAAGGAAAAGAATATTGGCATAAACCAAATATCTTGCTGATCAGGCAAAGATACCAATAAGTAACCTTTTCTACTGTAGATGGATGAATTCCTCACCGGTCATCACCCTGGCCGCATTAGGACCTCGCGCTAGACCGTTACCCGGCCACTCACGCATTGATGGACTGCCACCCAGCCACTTACACTTTGATAGACCGTACCCCGGCCTGTCGCTTATGCCGACTCAATTAGATGGGCTTACTTCCCGAACATTTGGGCAAGTAATCAATTCATTTATCAAAACAGCAACCTTGTTGCGAATATAAAATACACCATAGAGCCGGATCCCTCAGGTTTTGAACGAGTATTTAAATCCCCTTTAAAAGGAAGATCTTAAATATAAAAATGAGTTTTGGGATCCGCTCTAACTTTTAAAAATCATTTTGAAGACTCGAAAACACTTTAAAGAGTGTTTGGAGTAATGCTGATTTAATGAAGTAAATCAGTCCCAATATATTTAGAAAATGCCTGAATATTATTATTTAAATAATATTCCCATAAAGAATAATCTTTATACAAATAATTGAAGTAGAAGTTGTAAGACTTATACTTGAAATGAGTATTAAATAACCAAAGATATACTTATACGAAAGTACTATCTTTATTTGAATAATCGAAAATAAGTTTGATTATCAAAACATTATTCTTTAATAAAATAAAGAATATTATTAAATAACAAGCGGAGTCATAATACCTCGAATGAATATTATAAATAATATTCATTAAATAAAATAGCGGAGTCATACATCCTCGAATGAATATTCAATTAATAATCATTAATAATATAACTGAGTCATGAGCCCTCGAATGAATATTTGAAATAATATTCAATAATAATCATTAATAATATAACTGAGTCATGAGCCCTCGAATGAATATTTGAAATAATATTCAATAATAAAATAAAGTTAAAGTTATCGAATAAACCTTATTCGATTAATAGTTTTTAAAACTATAACCATATATATATATATAAATATATATATATAAAATCTACTCGGGATCCTCGACTCCCGGTTTTAGAAAATGTTTTCACCTTTGGGTCCCTATACTAAGGGTATATGCAATTTACCGCTATTCTCTAGCATAGGTATTATCAACTGAACCAACAGATATATATGACAAGAATACGAAACAGGCATGCATATGTACCACATCACATGCTACAATATATCGCAAGAATTTGCTAATATCAAATATGCATTTATCGCAAGATCATGCATATACACATATACATCACAACAACAGTATAACGGATAGAAAACTTGCCTGAGCGACTGGGGGTTACGAATGGCTCGGGACGAGTCTGGTAACCTATAAGCAACAAGTAAGTTGGAATTAAACCAAAGTCACTTGTAAATCTATAATCTAACCAACTCAGACTCTAACGCTCGTTTTGCGCTTACTGATTCTCTTAAGTCACTCGAGTACCCTCGGCTCCACCATTTTTAATAATTTAACCATTACGAGTTTTAAGGCGATTCCTTCGCGAGTGTCTTACCAACTGCCTATTACACCTTACATAAATGTTTCATACTTCAATTAGTCCTTTAAGGTCTTTAACCTATGTTTCAAAGTAAGGCGAGGGGAAAAGTTTCGTTCGCGAAATGCCGTTACTTGAAACGGTCGTTTCTCCTAAACCGTGCATCGGAATCGAACGAACTACATATCAAAAAGAAGCTCGTAACATGAGCTATCTAAACACGGCAGTGGTCATAATCTAGCAGGGGGTTCTCGGGTCCTAATATTATGCACAAAAACAGTCCAAAGAAAATCGGACGTTACGACGGCTATGTTTACGCGATTACCAATGTTTAAACTACTCCAATTAACCACCAACCAACTCATAACCATCAATACAACAAAACTTCACCTAAACCATACCACATCAGTCCATAATCTCCAAGGTTTTCAACTCAAACAACCACAATCAAGACCTATGAACTATAATCAAACTTCAATTACCAAAACACTTCCAAATCAAACCAAACTACTAATAATCACAATCCATGCTTCTCATTTCACAACACCAACCATTAAACTTACTAAAAAATAAAGTAAAGGCTAGGGTTTGAAGTTTATACCTTCCTTGGGAGGTGTTAAGTTGCTAGGAAGTCTTAGGGAGCCTCCTACAAGCTTGATCTTTCCAAAGAAATCAAGAACACAAAGTTAGGCTTTGAAGTTTCTAAAAGTCCGATTTAAAGAACTGTAAAAATGAGGGTCTTACCATGATTATTTGGATGAGACTTGTGAACAAGAGTTGTAGGCCATCTCAATACCTTTCCAATGAGCTATAGAACACAATATTTGAGTGAGAAATGAAGGAGATACAGCAGTTTTAGTGTTCTGGTTCTGTTTTGGCCGAGAGCATGAAGAACAATGCCTTGGTTTCTTTTTGATTTTGATGAAAAATGATTTGCTTGGCTTGGTTGGTTTGATTTTTGTGTTTGTTTTAGTAAATTACCTAGTTGCCCTTGATTTTGTGTGGTTAAAAAGCCACCACATCTCCTTCCTTCCCATGTCATGCTTGTGTCATCCTCATGATGTCATCCTCCCCTCCTTGTCCTCTTTCTATTGGCTGGATGACATCATCCCCACTAATCCCTTGATTAACTTCCTAATCGTTTGCCTAATGACCGCTGATCTATTATACGGTTCGCTTAACTTTCATTTTCGTTTATCGTTTGAGGGATCATACCCGGGATCTTATTACTTAGGTTCCCTTAACCTTTCTCAATATATTATATTCCTTTTATGATCCTCTCCTATAATCCTTTAATTTAAATCCTTTTTATCCTGTTACCTTTTTCTCAAATCTTTCCGTATCTAGTGTATTTCCGGGAAAAATCAAAGTGTTCGGATTTGGATTCTGACGATCTTTACATACACTTATATCCCATATAAAGTACTAATAAAATCTTAGAATATCCATATCAGAACCCCTACATAGTGTGGCATGAAAAGTTTTCTCATTCAGCAAAAACACTATTCATAAGGGTTTCAAAAATTTCCCAAAAATTGGGGTTATTACAGTCTCCCCTCCTTAAAAGGATTCCGTCCCGGAATCAGATAGAAAGTGAATAGGGATACTCTCTTAGCATTGCACTTTCTAACTCTAGAGTAAATTTTCCCACATTGTGGTTCTACCATCAAACTCTTACTAGTTTGATAACCCTTCTCCTAAGCACTCGTTCCTTTTTACTCTATACCCTTCCTGGTTGCTCCATATAGGTTACGTCTGGTTGCATGTCTATGCGCTCATATGCCCCTATTTTTCTGGCATCCGAATTACACTTCCTTAACATTGATACGTGGAACACGTTATGAACTTGCTACAGGTTCGGGGGTAGGGCTAGCTCATATGCTAACTTCCCAAACGTCTTAATATATCCAAGGGTCCAACAAATTGTAGACTTAGCTTTCCTTTCTTTCCGAACCTCATCAATCCTTTTCAAGGGTTTCCAAGGGGATACCTATAACATTACTAGGCCCCCTATTTCATACTCTTTGTCCTTTTTTGAGTCAAATCAGCATACCTCTTATGTCCATCTTGGGTTACTACCAGCCGTCCTCTGATTAGATCTATTATATCCCTGGTCCTTTGGACTACTGCGGGTCCGAGCATCTTGCGCTCTACAACTTCATCCTAACATAAGGGAGATCGACATTATCTTCCCTCAAGGATCTCATAAGGTGACACCTCGATAATGACATATGATCTATTGTCGTGATATAACTAAATCCGCGTTAAGTGATCATTCCAAATTTTTTTCAAGTCTATTGCACAGACTCTCATTATAGCTTCTAACATTATAGCTTTTGCTTCTTAATACCCTTTCTTTTCCAGTTCGTAATCGCTACTACCTTCCGTTCCTAATATTATACCGGTTATACTTTTGCTCGTTAGCGTTCTATAACCTTTTAATGACCACGACAACCTTAGTATCACGAATGTGTTTCCATTCCGCATACTACCACTACTTTATTACTCCTTTTTCAGTTGTTTCTATTTTCCAAAATTTGATCAATCAAATAGAAGTAAAGGAATTTGTTGAGAGATCACTATGATCATGAACACTTGTTATATTGCATAGTTAGTACAGAAGGTGGCCAGCCTTTAGTACTTGACAAGCAATTAAACAATAGATGGTATCCTACTAGGCTTCTATCACACAGATAGATAGTCATTCGGCAATACCTCCCCTTCTGGAAGGGTTGTTCTTCTCAGATTACATGAAATGAAAAGAAGAGAAAAGAACGAACTGAAGAGAATTGTATATAAAAAAAATATATACTGCCACAAAATATCTGGCTTGGAACCTACCTCTGAATTATAGAGGTTTGTCATAGGAGAACAAAACATAAACGTATTTATATCAGCATCAAATATTATAGCATCGTATTTCCCATGCCTAAATATTTCTATTCCGTCCATCATTCTATGGACCCATGCTCTTCCTCGAGCTTATACACAATCACCTTTGAAACTCCCTCGACATCGAAAATCGAATCTGGGATCTCATTCTATACATCATCGCTACTAGAATTCTATGCTTGCACCGCAACCTTCCTCGTATAATAATACGACTCTCTATTGATAAGAAAGAATAATAATTCACTAGGTAGATACTCTACTTAATTAGTCTATCAATGATAACGTATACACTACCACGACCCGATTAGTGGTACTCAATCTCAACACCCATTCCAATACAACTCTCACGGTTGTAATCAGCTCAATACTCGCATAATCATTGCTGCCTTACCATGGTCCACCACTGACCTACTGTAGTCATTCATTTTCCATGAAGTCTTAATAGCTAACCATACGGAGTCCATATATGTCGTATCAAATCCTTCTAAGGAGGTAACATAATCACCATTCATGATTCATGGAGTACACTCTTGATTCTGACATACATACATGACATGAAGCAGATAAAATTTGTAGAAGAGTTTCGCTCAAAGCAACGATAGCAGGTTAATACCATTCTTAATCATATGCCTTCAATAGAAGACTTAACTCAAAGGTTTGTTTAGTCCTTTTTGAAATATAGTCCTGGCTTATCTCAAGATAGTATCTTCTGAGATAGATAGCCCGCTCATGGCGATTACACGAATTAAACCTTTACTAACTACTATTACGGTTGGGTATTGCAAAGTCATCAGAAGGAATGACAATCTTCCAACCCAAAATACAACCATCACAGCTTTAACCATCATCACTGTATTCCTTTGGCACAAGCGCCTACAATTATCCTTTTACCTTTAAAGTGTCGGCCACCTCTTTGGCCTTTCCCGATAGTCATAGTTCCTTATAATCAATGTCTTTTAACCACCTTCAACTAAATTTTCTATCTCATTTCCATCACAGCTTATGTGAAGATGTTTTCATTAAAATCTGATGAGAAAAAAAAATCACCATTTTTCCATAAGTTATTGCCTCAGTCTTTAGAGGTTAATCACTGTCACGACTGACTCTCAATCATAATTAGAACATCTTTTTATCTTAAGTCCTAATTGCCCTGAACAACTTCGACCATTACTGGTTCGATCCATACCTTCTCGTGGTTTAACACGTGCCCCACTTGGCATCATTATAATTATGTCATATTTCCTTTATCAACATTTTTATTCTTGAGAATTTCGAATATTTCCTTTCTCCTTGTAAAACCTCTAAGGTTATCCTTCAATCGTTCCTCCTGTATTCCCTATATACAGGGCATATCAAAATACCATTTACTAATACTAGAACCGTTGTCTATATACTTCTGAAAAATTTCTCCACTGATTCTTAAAGGTTGTTGTTACCTTAACCCTTTCCCAATCATACTGTCAAAACTCATACTGTCCCTATTAAGGGTGACATGCCAACCTTTATGCAGTCCCCTAGGATTCATTTTAAGTTACCAATGTTCTATCCTTAATTCCACCTTTAAAAGGTACCTGCATCCTTCCATGAATAAATCAAGTCATATATCCTTGATAGATTATCATATTCATCATTCCCACCTCGATAGTCTATACCTAACTTCATAATAGCATCCTTATTCAAATTGAGGTCAATCCATATGGCCTCCAAAAGATAACAACGGTTATCCGCTTGTCTTGCCTAATTTGGTAACGATAACAAGGATGTTCTGGAAGATATTGGTCGTGTTCAACGTGAACTTCTTCTTAATAAATCCTTATTTACTTTTGTTGTTTATCTCAACAGTCATCTCAATGTTGGGATATCTTTCATACCTGGCGTCTCCCTTCCTGGGTATCAAGCCACCGGTCTTACACTTCA
Source organism: Apium graveolens (assembly GCF_009905375.1). Taxonomy (NCBI): domain Eukaryota; kingdom Viridiplantae; phylum Streptophyta; class Magnoliopsida; order Apiales; family Apiaceae; genus Apium; species Apium graveolens. The sequence continues at coordinate 293,273,529 of NC_133651.1, forward strand.
CATTCTTGAAGGTCACTTCCTTCATCCAATTTTCTTAATTTCTTACTTTCTTGTCTCCTCAGTCTATCCGCGTCTCATTATTTATCCTTCGAACTATCTCAAGGTTTCTTCGAATCCTCCCAACTTACAGGGGATAATATATATGTATCTCTTATGCCCTCAACCATCAATTTTAACTCATGGTGAATCACCCTCATCCTGACGATTACATACTTTTCTATTTCTATTACTACGAGTCTTTAGGGTTTCCTCATACCCAACTTCTTTATCATTCCTCAAACTCTATTGCCTTTATATTCCTTTCTCTTATCATTATTTCATGAACCAACACAATATAAGCATTGATTTTAACATCCCGTCATTCTGGATTCGTGCCCTTAGAACGAATCTTGACCACTTTTACAACTTAAATTCACAATTCATCATACTCGTCTGCCTTTGTTCTGGCTCTAAAGCTTTTACACTCTCTCCATAACCTTGGGAATTACTTTCCCGAAAACAATTGGCTGAACTTTAATTAGTTTATCATAACCTCTGGCTCCGTGCCTTTCTTGGTCTTTCACCAGCGGGTGGTCTCTCTTTTAGGAGGGTAAGTGACAAAAACAGTCTTTTGTGATTCGTCAATCATTTAGAATCTCAAATAATTCCTATATTTCCTTTAGCCAGGCTCTTGCCTCGGCTGGGTCAGCTTGTTCCATGGAACTCTGAGAGCTTAGCGACTTAAAGGTCCTGAAAGAATTTCTCACCGCACTGTCTCCTCAGGGTGGTGGTTGGGGATAATAGTCTAAGTTCTTTTTAGACAGGTCCATGAATTGCCGTATAGGAGTACCGTCTCGGGTCTCCTTTCCTTACTCGACTTTCTGTTTCCTTAGTATGAAATGTTTCATCCTACTCCCCATAATTGGGGTCATCTTTTAATTTAAAATCCTCATTTTCCACTCCATTATGTCATGGGTTCCTTCTATCTTGATGGCGACCTCCCTGACTATCACGTTCAGGGTTTGCTCTAAATCTTATTCCTCAAACTATGGCTCTCATCTAAGTTCTCATCCTTACGCTCTTGAACTTTCGGAACCCAAATTCTATAGGAATACCTCATTATTCCCTTATCATCTTTCTCGATATTAATCTTTTATCTAATTGTTGGCTCCCTGCCTTCATTAATAACTTTTTCTGGCACAATATGATCTTTTCCAATAATTCGGGCTGTATTGCAATCTCAAACAGCTTTTCGGTACCGGCTCCGGTTACCTTCACTTCTATTTCCATTTTCTCAAAATCTCTTATAAACTCTCCAAAAGACATTATCATCTTGAGTCTCTCCTTTTTACTAAGGGCATCAGCCACCATATTGGCTTTCCCCGAATGATAAAGAATCTCCCAATCATTATTCTTGATTAGCTCTAACTGCCTCCTCTGGCATATGTTGAGCTCTTTCTACGTGAAAATGTACTAGAGCACTTATGGCTTAGGTAATTCTCGCACTTCTCTCCATACAAGTAGTGCCTCCAATCCTTAGGGTAAAACTATTGCCACGAGCCTAAGCTCATGAGCGGGGATATCGAATTTCATATTAACTTAATTGTCTTGACATGTACGCGATTACCTTACCGTGCTGCATAAGCACGCACCCTAAGCCCTTGTGCGAAGCGTCACTATACTTCACAAAATCTCTTTTTCCATCCGGCAACGCCAACATAAGGGCCATCACCAACCTCTGCTTCAGTTCTTGAAAGCTGTTCTCACATTTCTCTGTCCATTCGAACTTCTCAGTCTTACGAGTAAGCCGCGTTAAAGGGGCTACTATCTTTACAACTTGAACGAACCTCCGGTAGTGACCGGCCAATCCTACCTCTGGTAGTTGACCAAACCATGGTCATCAATTCATCAGTGGTCCTTTATCCAATCCTGTCAGGATCCTCCATGGGATCCTCCTCAACAACTATCCCTTCTAGGACAACATCCTCAACCGCTAAATCCTCAATATCAACATCATCCGGTCCTGCATTAGGACACTCTATCGGATCCACAATCCGATCTCCAATTAGTAATAAAATATCATCGCGTTGATGTTCCTCAACTTCAGGGTTCGGAGTCCCGCTACCATATACGATAACGAACTACGCTTCTATCGCTACATTTATAAGGGTTCCCATAAGGGTTTTAACTGTCAGTACTACGTTAGGTAGTCCGACTATGAACTTGGCAAGAGTTCTTATTATCTTAGTGAACTTATTATCTTAACATCCCATCATCTCTGAGGTTTATAACGCTTAGCTCTGATACCATTTCTGTAACACCCCCAGATCCGGGGTCGGGGATCCGGGTTGTCACGAGTTCCATTTCCCTTAATAACACCCAATCTTAATAAATTATCAACTACTCTGTACTGTGACCCCACAATAAACACACACACCACAAGTTATAGTCTCAGAGATGAATATCCAAAAATAATCACAAGTCGTTTTATTCCATAATTATATGCCAATACACCTTAAAAAGGTTTCTGAATAAATTTACATTTTTTTTGCCATTATTACAATTCATAAATATACATAATCTGGTACATCAAAAGTTGAAAGCCTAGCCTATTGGTAATTTCTACCTCAGCTACAGCGGCCTCAACGCTTCCCGAAAGCTGCGGAACGTTTCCTATCCGCTTGCGAATTGGGAGCTTGGTTCTGTTCATCTTATCTATCTGATGTTGTGTGATGAAAGAAGAAAGCAAGGGTGAGCAACAAGCCCACCGAAATAATATGTATAATAATTTACAATATATGAGCATTCTCATAGTACTCAAGAAAGTCTTGGTCAAAAGAAATGAACCAAGTTTGATATCTTAATGCGATGAAGTCGCAAAATATTCAGTATATATACATATATACTTTTCAAAATCTTGGAAGTCCTCTTCCACGCATAATATACACAGAGTTCCAGTGTATAACTGTATAAAAATACCGTTGCAAGGTGATCTCATATATCTAACCTTGTCTCAACGTTTTTCTGAAAATCTTTGTCATGCATAAGATAATCATTTACTAGATATAAGTTAAAAAAAATGAAGTTACAAGATACTCCAATATACTTTATATCCACATACTACTTGAACTACCACTGTTCAAGTTATAATCAGTTTCAAAGTTCATCACCCAGATGAGACTACAAGATAAGACTTGAATAGATTCAATCTTTGAAATATCATTATAAATAATGAAGTTACGAGATACTTCATTAAGTCCTGATATATATCCATATATATATATATATCTCATACATTTCCTGAAAATCTCTGTCATATAAAGTATGAACAGAGTTATAATATCCAATGAATTTTGGAAAGGAAAAGAATTTTGGCATAAACCAAATATCTTGCTGATCAGGCAAAGATACCAATAAGTAACCTTTTCTACTGTAGATGGATGAATTCCTCACCGGTCATCACCCTGGCCGCATTAGGACCTCGCGCTAGACCGTTACCCGGCCACTCACGCATTGATGGACTGCCACCCAGCCACTTACACTTTGATAGACCGTACCCCGGCCTGTCGCTTATGCCGACTCAATTAGATGGGCTTACTTCCCGAACATTTGGGCAAGTAATCAATTCATTTATCAAAACAGCAACCTTGTTGCGAATATAAAATACACCATAGAGCCGGATCCCTCAGGTTTTGAACGAGTATTTAAATCCCCTTTAAAAGGAAGATCTTAAATATAAAAATGAGTTTTGGGATCCGCTCTAACTTTTAAAAATCATTTTGAAGACTCGAAAACACTTTAAAGAGTGTTTGGAGTAATGCTGATTTAATGAAGTAAATCAGTCCCAATATATTTAGAAAATGCCTGAATATTATTATTTAAATAATATTCCCATAAAGAATAATCTTTATACAAATAATTGAAGTAGAAGTTGTAAGACTTATACTTGAAATGAGTATTAAATAACCAAAGATATACTTATACGAAAGTACTATCTTTATTTGAATAATCGAAAATAAGTTTGATTATCAAAACATTATTCTTTAATAAAATAAAGAATATTATTAAATAACAAGCGGAGTCGTAATACCTCGAATGAATATTATAAATAATATTCATTAAATAAAATAGCGGAGTCATACATCCTCGAATGAATATTCAATTAATAATCATTAATAATATAACTGAGTCATGAGCCCTCGAATGAATATTTGAAATAATATTCAATAATAATCATTAATAATATAACTGAGTCATGAGCCCTCGAATGAATATTTGAAATAATATTCAATAATAAAATAAAGTTAAAGTTATCGAATAAACCTTATTCGATTAATAGTTTTTAAAACTATAACCATATATATATATATATAAATATATATATATATAAAATCTACTCGGGATCCTCGACTCCCGGTTTTAAAAAATGTTTTCACCTTTGGGTCCCTATACTAAGGGTATATGCAATTTACCGCTATTCTCTAGCATAGGTATTATCAACTGAACCAACAGATATATATGACAAGAATACGAAACAGGCATGCATATGTACCACATCACATGCTACAATATATCGCAAGAATTTGCTAATATCAAATATGCATTTATCGCAAGATCATGCATATACACATATACATCACAACAACAGTATAACGGATAGAAAACTTGCCTGAGCGACTGGGGGTTACGAATGGCTCGGGACGAGTCTGGTAACCTATAAGCAACAAGTAAGTTGGAATTAAACCAAAGTCACTTGTAAATCTATAATCTAACCAACTCAGACTCTAACGCTCGTTTTGCGCTTACTGATTCTCTTAAGTCACTCGAGTACCCTCGGCTCCACTATTTTTAATAATTTAACCATTACCATTTTTAAGGCGATTCCTTCGCGAGTGTCTTACCAACTGCCTATTACACCTTACATAAATGTTTCATACTTCAATTAGTCCTTTAAGGTCTTTAACCTATGTTTCAAAGTAAGGCGAGGGGAAAAGTTTCGTTCGCGAAATGCCGTTACTTGAAACGGTCGTTTCTCCTAAACCGTGCATCGGAATCGAACGAACTACATATCAAAAAGAAGCTCGTAACATGAGCTATCTAAACACGGCAGTGGTCATAATCTAGTAGGGGGTTCTCGGGTCCTAATATTATGCACAAAAACAGTCCAAAGAAAATCGGACGTTACGACGGCTATGTTTACGCGATTACCAATGTTTAAACTACTCCAATTAACCACCAACCAACTCATAACCATCAATACAACAAAACTTCACCTAAACCATACCACATCAGTCCATAATCTCCAAGGTTTTCAACTCAAACAACCACAATCAAGACCTATGAACTATAATCAAACTTCAATTACCAAAACACTTCCAAATCAAACCAAACTACTAATAATCACAATCCATGCTTCTCATTTCACAACACCAACCATTAAACTTACTAAAAAATAAAGTAAAGGCTAGGGTTTGAAGTTTATACCTTCCTTGGGAGGTGTTAAGTTGCTAGGAAGTCTTAGGGAGCCTCCTACAAGCTTGATCTTTCCAAAGAAATCAAGAACACAAAGTTAGGCTTTGAAGTTTCTAAAAGTCCGATTTAAAGAACTGTAAAAATGAGGGTCTTACCTTGATTATTTGGACGAGACTTGTGAACAAGAGTTGTAGGCCATCTCAATACCTTTCCAATGAGCTATAGAACACAATATTTGAGTGAGAAATGAAGGAGATACAGCAGTTTTAGTGTTCTGGTTCTGTTTTGGCCGAGAGCATGAAGAACAATGCCTTGGTTTCTTTTTGATTTTGATGAAAAATGATTTGCTTGGCTTGGTTGGTTTGATTTTTGTGTTTGTTTTAGTAAATTACCTAGTTGCCCTTGATTTTGTGTGGTTAAAAAGCCACCACATCTCCTTCCTTCCCATGTCATGCTTGTGTCATCCTCATGATGTCATCCTCCCCTCCTTGTCCTCTTTCTATTGGCTGGATGACATCATCCCCACTAATCCCCTTGATTAACTTCCTAATCGTTTGCCTAATGACCGCTGATCTATTATACGGTTCGCTTAACTTTCATTTTCGTTTATCGTTTGAGGGATCATACCCGGGATCTTATTACTTAGGTTCCCTTAACCTTTCTCAATATATTATATTCCTTTTATGATCCTCTCCTATAATCCTTTAATTTAAATCATTTTTATCCTGTTACCTTTTTCTCAAATCTTTCCGTATGTAGTGTATTTCCGGGAAAAATCAAAGTGTTCGGATTTGGATTCTGACGATCTTTACATACACTTATATCCCATATAAAGTACTAATAAAATCTCAGAATATCCATATCAGAACCCCTACATAGTGTGGCATGAAAAGTTTTCTCATTCAGCAAAAACACTATTCATAAGGGTTTCAAAAATTTCCCAAAAATTGGGGTTATTACACAAAACATAACAATCATCCCTGTTCTTGCCGGAAAATGGCCAAGAACATCGCCGATTTCCGGCGAATATCGGGAATTTTCAAAACACAACTCCCTTCGATTCAGACATCCTCTGTTAACGAGCTATGTACCAATCGATTGCAAATTTCATAAGTAACATAATCCACTATAAATCAACAGCTAATAACCCCTAAATCAAAAACCCCCAAATTTCAATTGAAAACATTCATACGGGTTATAAACCCTAATTTCAAAATTCGAAAATCAAACTCAATTTTAAACATGTTATTGAACTCCAAATTAGACGTATGACATATGAAAATCATCAGGAAAACAAGCTCTACAACATGCAAGCATCAAATCATACAAACAATCATCCGAACAAAAATTCATATTTTTAATAAAATTAATTCGAAAATAAATAATTTTTCAGGAAAATAAACCTTGATTTCTGCAGTGATTTGGAACACAGAATTTGATAGAACACCTCAAGACCTTTGGATTGAGTACTCGAGCTTTTCAAACGGACTCCGGTAATACCTCCGATTGTTGGTTTGATTCTCAGAAAGGTTTATGAATATATGAATTTTCTCTGGAAATTTATATATTTACTGACTGCAAATGATTTTTGATACGAAATAAAATACGGTAAAGGCTATTTATAATTACGGAAAATTAGTATCCCGTTGGATCATTCCGGATATAAAACGGTACGTTTATTTATAAAAACTGATCCAAACAGTATCGGTTTTCGGGATAATTATCCAACCAGTACAATTTATACTGCGGTCTTGGTCTCAGCGCCTGGTTACACGTACTACGAGGTGATAATTGGGATAGTTTAATAAAAAGCTCACGTTTATCGAAAATACGAGTTTTATTGATTTACCGAAACAAATATTGTATCGAAAATGTTGCGCCGGGACCCGCGCAGGACAAACCGTACGCCGGATCGAAAAAGTCGTAACATGGAATATGCTCGGAATATTACAATTAGGTTAGGAAGGATTTCTCGGAAGAGTTTCGGGTTCCAAAAACGTAACAACGGATGACGTCGATTGGTTCCCGTTTTTATAAAATAGATTTTAAAAACTCGGAAAAAGATTTTATAAATTTCATATGATCCTTATAAATCCATAAATCAACATAAAAATAATTAGGAAGATATGACAATTATCTATATTTTATTTTGGACATATAAAAATTAAAATACTCAATTAATACTATTTTAAACATCCAACCATATTTAACACTTAACAATTAATTCATAGAATATATACTGAACACATATATTAATTATTTACTTAGCAAAAATAATTACACGATATATCCCGGATATTACAAAAAGGATAATGTTGGTCACATGACTGTCGAACAATTAAGTGACAGACTTGAAAAGATTGAGGTAAAAACAGAGGCTAAAAAGAAAAATAATAAAAATGGTAAAGTAGGCATTAACAAACACAATAACTATACACCTGATAAATATGCTCCTAGAAAAATCTGTGTCAAGTGTAGTAGTGTAAGTCATTTGTCTGTTAATTGCAAATCTGCCATGCCTACTTCTATGTCTGTGTCACCTCACTTTCCCAACATAAATGTCATACCTCCCATGCCTATAAATGTTATGTCTACACAGAATATGAATGCACAGTTTGCTAATATGCCATTTGCACCTAATCCTTATTATGCTGCATTTAGTATGCCACAAATGCCATTTAGCATGCCTTACTGGAATAACATGTTCACTAATAGCATGCCATTCCCTGTTGATTATAATATGCATGATAATTCTGTTACAATGAATGGTTTCAAATGCCCAACTCAAATGACTAAGGATGAATCTGATATCCCCAAGTCAAATGAGATAAAGCCTAAGAAACAGAAAAAGAAAGCTAACAAGGCAAGACCCAAGGAAACTTGGGTACCAAAATCAACTTGATTTGATTTTGATGTGTGCAGGGAAATAGAAAAAATCTTTGGTACTTGGATAGTGGTTGTTCAAGACACATGACTGGTGATTCTACCATGCTCACAGAGTTCAAAGAGAGAGCTGGCCCAAGTATTACATTTGGAGATGACAGCAGGGGTTATACTGTGGGATATGGCTTGATTTCAAAGGACAATGTCATCATTGAGGAGGTTGCCTTAGTGGATGGTCTCAAACACAACTTGTTGAGTATCAACCAGCTTTGTGATAAAGGCAATTCAGTAACCTTCAACTCAGAAGCCTGTGTTGTGACTAACAAAAGAAGCAACAAAGTGGTTCTCACTGGTCTGAGAAAAGGAAATGTGTACCTAGCTGAATCTGTTACTTGGCTTCTCAGTAAAGCAAGTCAGGATGAAAGTTGGCTATGGCACAAGAAACTATCCCATTTAAACTTCAAGACCATGAATGAGCTAGTAAAGAAAGAACCGGTTAGAGGCATTCCTCTAGTAGAGTTTTCTAAGGATGGATTGTGTGATGCCTGCCAAAAAGGGAAGTAGATTAAAGCATCATTCAGGAAGAAACTTGATTCAATAATTGAAGAACCTTTGCAACTGCTACACATGGATTTGTTTGGACCAGTCAATGTGTTGTCCACCTCAAGGAAAAGATTTTTCCTAGTAATTATAGATGATTTCTCAAAGTTCTCTTGGACATATTTCCTAAAGTCTAAAGATGAGGCTAGTGAAATCATCATCAATCACATAAGGCAAGTCAATAATCATCCCAATTTCAAGGTTAGAAGAATCAGGAGTGACAATGGAACTGAGTTCAAGAATTCTGTCATGAGAGCATTTTGTGAGGAAAATGGGATTCTGCATGAGTTTTCAGCGGCAAGAACTGTACAACAGAATGGAGTAGTGGAAAGGAAGAACAAATCACTTACTGAGGCTGCCAGGACAATGCTTGAAGAATCTAAACTGCCAACATATTTCTGGGCTGAAGCTGTAAATACTCTATGCTACACTCAGAATATTTCCCTGGTTAATCAAGCAAGATGCATGACTCCCTATCAATTTTTCAAGAACAAGAAGCCAACTCTAAATTTTCTTCATGTCTTTGGCTGCAAATGCTATATTCTGAGAAATCAAACTGATCAAAATGGGAAGTTTGATGCTAAAGCAGATGAATGAATTTTTGTTGGATATGCTGTTGGTAAAGCATATAGAGTCTACAATCTAAGAACCAACATTGTTGTGGAATCAATACATATTGTGTTTGATGATAAAAAGATTGAAGGACTTCAAGATGGAGATTACCATGAGAGCCTCAAATTCGATAATGTGGAAATGGTTAGTGATGACAGTGATGATGAAAGTGATCAACAAACAGTATCAAAAGATAATGTAGAAAAATCTACTACCAATGAAGCACAAAATTCAACATCTGTCGAATTGTAAAATGCTTCATTCGTCGGGAGATAATCTGCCTTATCCGTCGGAAGGCAACCCGCTTCATCCGTTGGTACTCAAAATTCACCATCCGTCGGGTTATCAAAAGGAGCAGGAAGTCAGGATAGATCACCTATAGAAAGTTCCCCTTTCTCAAATCAAAGTTCCACAAACTCAGGGGGAGTTTCTAATAATCAAAACTCAATCACACATCAAGACAACAATGAGGCCTCTTCATCTAGAGCTAATCTACCTCAACAAAGGAAATGGACAAAAGATCACCCATTTGAGCTCATAATTGGTGATGTTTCTTCTAGAGTTCAAACCAGGAGAGCAACTCAAGAAGAATGTCTATACAACAGCTTTCTTTCCAAGGAAGGTAGAAGAAGCTTTGTTGGATCCTGATTGGATTTTAGCAATGCAGGAGGAGCTAAACCAATTTGAAAGGAATAATGTATGGAAGCTGGTGCCCAAGCCTAAATGAAAGAATCCAATAGACACCAAATGGGTATTCAGAAACAAGATGGATGAAAATGGAATAGTAGTCAGGAACAAAGCTAGATTGGTTGCTAAGGGCTATTGTCAACAAGAAGGAATAGATTTTGATGAAACATTTTCACCTGTTGCAAGACTTGAAGCCATCAGAATCTTCTTAGCCTATACAGCCCATTCCAATTTCAAGGTCTATCAAATGGATGTCAAAAGTGCCTTTCTGAATGGAGATTTGGAGGAGGAAGTCTATGTCAGTCAACCTCCTGGTTTTGAAGATCCAATTTTCCAGAACATGTCTATTATCTTTTGAAAGCACATTATGGATTGAAGCAAGCACCTAGAGCCTGGTATGACACTTTATCAAAGTTCCTTTTGGAAAATCATTTCACAAAAGGTACTGTAGATAAAACTTTATTCTTTAGAAATGTTAATGGCTCTAGTATACTTGTTCAAATTTATGTAGATGATATTATTTTTGGCTCTACAGATGAGAAACTTTGCAAAAAGTTTGCCAAATTGATGCAAAGTAATTATGAAATGAGTATATTGGAGAACTAACTTACTTTCTTGGTTTGCAAGTTAAGCAAGTTAGTGATAGAATATTCATTAGTCAAACTAAATATATTTTTGATCCTTTAAAGAAGTTTGATCTAATGGATTGCACATCTTCAAAAACTCCCATGGCTACTGCAACTAAGCTTGAATTAAACACTACTGAAAAGTCTGTGGATATTTCAAGTTATAGGGGCATGGTTGGCTCACTTCTGTACTTTACAGCTAGTAGGCTAGATATAATATTGGCTACATGTTTATGTGCTAGATTTCAGGCTAATCCTAGAGAATCTCACTTCATAGCTATTAAGAGAATTTTCAGATATCTCAAGGGAACACCAAAACTTGGAATTTGGTACACTAGAGATTCTGGTTTTGATCTAACTGGTTATTCATGTAATATCCGGGATATAGCGTGTAATTATTTGTTATTAAATAATTAATATATGTGTTCAGTATCTATTCTGCGAATTAATTGTTAAGTGTTATCTGTATTTGGATATTCAAAAATAATATTAATTGAGTATTTTAATTTTTAGATGTCCAAAATAAAATATAGATAATTTTCGTATCTTCCTAATTATTTTTATGATGATTTATGAATTTATAAGAATCATATGAAATTTATAAAATCTTTTTCCGGGTATTTAAAATCTATTTTATAAAAACAGGAACCAACCGACGTCATCCGTTGTTACGTTTTTGGAACCCGAAACTCTTCCGAGAACTCCTTCCTAACCTAATTGTAATATTCCGAGCATTTTACATGTTTTGACTTTTTTGATCCAGCGTACAGTTTGTCCTGCGCGGGTCCCGGCGCAACATTTTCGATACAATATTCGTTTTGGTAAATCAATAAAACTCGTATTTTCGAAAAACGGGAGTTTTTTATTAAACTATCACAATGATCACTTCGTAATACGTGTAACCAGGCGCTGAGACCAAGACCGCAGTACAAATTGTACTGATTTGGATAATTATCACGAAAACCGATACCGTTTGGATCAGTTTTTATAAATAAACGTACCGTTTTATATATGGAATGATCCAACGGGATACTAATTTTCCGTAAATATAAATAGCCTTTTACCGTATTTTTATTTCGTATCAAAATCATTTGCAGACAGATAATTATATAATTTTCAGAGAAAAACTCTAATTTTATAAACTGTTCTAAGAATCAAACAGCAAAACGAAGGCGTTACCGATCTCTGTTTTCAAAACTCGAGTACTCAATCCAAAGGATTTGAAGTGTTCTGTCAGATTCTGAGTTTCGTTTTACTGCAGAATTCAAGGTTTATTTTCTATATTTTTATTTATTTTCGAATTAATTTTATTAAAAATATGAATTTTTGTTCGGATGATTGTTTGTATGATTTGATGATTGCATATTGTAGAGATTGTTTTCCTGATGATTTGATATATTATACGTCTGATTTGGAGTTCAATAACATGTTCAAATTTGAGTTTAATTTTCGAATTTCAAAATTAGGGTTTATAACCCGTGTGAATGTTCTTAATTGAAATTTGGGTGTTTTTATTCTGGAATAGATAGATGTTGTGGTATAGTGGATTGTGTTCTCTGTGAAATTTGCAATCCAGTCGTATAAGTTTCATGAATCAACGAGGTCTGTAGAGAAGAGAGTTGTGTTTTGAATATTTTCGAAGTTCGCCGGAAACTGGCAAACTTCACGGCCAAATTCCGGCCAACTCAGGGATTGTTAGGTTGTTTTGATTGCATGGTTGTGTTCCTGGTAGTTTGTAGATGTGATCTGGAGCTTGTGGTAAGGTAGGGAGGCCGGAATCGTGTTCTCCGGCAACCCCTGCATTTTCCGGCGACGGGGGTGTAAAATTGCAGTTTGATACCTGAACTTTTGGGGACGATGCAGTTTGGTCCCTGAAGTTTCCAGACTTTGCAAATTTAGGATTCCTGTTTTAAAAATGTTTAAAAATCATATTTTCTATTTATTTTTATTATAAAAATTCATTTTTAATTTCTGAAAATTCTAAAAATTATTATTTTAATTCCGAAAATTATTTTTAATTCAAAAATAAATCTGAATTAATTAGTTAATTAATTTCAGTTAATTTTAATTGGTTAATTGGTCAATTAATTCGAAAATTAATTGATTAATTAATTTAATTAATTATTAATTGATTTTAATTAATTATTCAATTAGATTTAATTATTTAAAAATGATTTAAAAATTCCAAAAAAATAGTTTCGAGCGTTAAAATATTATTTTGAATTATTTCCAAGGCTCGATAATTATTATAAAATTGTTTCGAAGCCAGAATTGGCCAACCGAACCCTGTTTATTGCCCCGAAATTGATCCCACGACCCGTTTTAATTCCGAAAAATATTTTAAAAATCATTTTAAATACCAGAAAGCCTATTTATGACCCGAAACTTCTTTATAAATGATATATCATTGATTATGTGACGTATTATGTGTTATACATGACTTGTTGGTTGACTGTCGGTCTGTATATTCGATGTTTACTTGTTCATTACATAACTTTTAATCCGTTAATCGGATTTGGGTGAAACGAAGGGTAGATAGAAGTATGTGTTGAATAGAATCATATGAGTTAAACATTGATAGATGTTTTTGATATGTGAGCAGAAGAGGCAAGATGTAGGAAAGGGAAACATGTAGTTGAGGAGTGAGACGGTTGAGATTGGAAGCGAGTACAGTGTAGTAAGCTAACACCAGGCAAGTGTTCTGAACTTTCTCGAGATATTGTAGTACTTAGTAGTCCTGTTGATATTGCAAGTGCTTTAAAGCACTGTAACCCAAACCCTGATTCCAGTTATTGCTCTTGAGCCGTAAACCCTATTCTTTCTAAGCCATTGATTATTGCATACCCAAATACGAACCTCAAGTATACAATACTACTCCATAAATACATACAAACTAAATATCGAACACTGAATCAAATTACCCACACACTCAAACCATTGTATCCTATGCCTTGAAAGGCAAAATCCTTGAAACCTTGAAACACTGATTCTTTTGTTATCCAATTCTTTCATTACCCAAAAGCTAAGCTTTGAAAATGCCATATTGATCCTCATGAACTCTGAAACCATTTCATTATAAAACATCCAATGTTGTTAATGATTCTATTTATTGTTTATTATTGCTTATTCTGTTATTATGCTAGAATTGGATTGTTTTTATAAAATTGTGGACCAGATTCGTGGTCAGACCATATAATGGTCAAGTTAGGCCAATATGTGCCTTGGATCTAGTAGTTAGAGCAATGTTGTGTGCTTTGATCGGGGTTAGTGCGTGACTGATCAGCAGCCTAACCTTGGTTTTTAAAATAAAAGTATAATATCCAATTCTAAATCATAATCCATTGTTCACTTGATATCATAACCATATTTACCTGATGATCATTATTCTCAGTTTTGTCATTATGACTTGCTGAGCTAGTTAGCTCATTTGTGCGATGTTGTTTATATTCTTTCCAGTTATAAAGGAACAAGTTGGTAGCGAGGATCCCCCGTCCAGCGCGAGAGCTAGGGGTTCAGGTTGATCGAGTTAAGCTAGCAGGCTTCTTTTGGAATAATTTAAGTTTGTAAAAATTTGTAATAATGTTTAATACTCAGTTTGAGTTTGAATGGTTGGGATTTGAACGGTTTGTAATATAAGTAGATGTGTTTGGCTTGTGTGCATACTTTAACCTGTTGCGATCCATGGTAGTTGGTAAGTAGGGTCACTGCATATTATTATTATCTTTATTATTGTTATAAGCAGGTTATAATTAAGGTGTGTGTGTGGACCCCAAACTTCTGACCCGGGTTTGGAGGGCGCCACAGGTTTGGTATCAGAGCTACAGGTTATAAGTCACTGACACAAGCCTAGGTTGACGGGAATGGGTAGAGGATTAGGATTAGAAGTAAGGAATAGAATGATAGAACGTCGAGAGGTTGAGTGTTACGGTATAACCGGTATTAATATAATTCACGTCGTGGTTCGAGATTCTTATATTGCGATATGATTTCATATAGCAGCGATGGCCGACTCTTTTATTCCCGTATCAGCTGATCACTCAGAGCCTTCAGTTGGAGCGCCATCATCGGATCCACGTCCTATTATTCCATCAGTATTGGCTATTCTACCTCCACCTGTGTTGCAGCCCGTACCACTACAGGCTATTCCACCTCCAAGCTTGAGGCCACCTGTCAGAGGACCCCCACCTGCTGATTCAGGCTTTACTGGTCATTCAGCCACAGGAGTACCTTTCCAGTTCTCTTCATACCCTGTCCCATATTATCAGTTTGAGGCTTGCCTTATGGAGCAGCGATTCCTTCAGGGTCAGATTCAGGAGTTACTACATATTATGCGTACCAGAGAGGTTGGGAGTGGTGAGAGGCGACTCAGAAAGAGGCTACAGGCGTTTCTTAGAACAGCTGCAGTGAGGATTGCTAAGGCTACACATGAGGACATCACCCCTGATTTCTTAGTGGAGTGGGCTAAGTGGGTTCTAGAAGAGCTTTAGGAGATTGGAGGTCCAGACCTGCCATGAGTCAGAGATCCAGAGATAGAGATGCGGAGTAGTGTTGTTGTGGTTATAGAGTATGCATAGTAGTGTGTAGTGTGTATCAGTAAGCTTTTGAGTTGTATTTATAGACTAGCTATGTTGACTAGTGAGTAGGTTGTTGTACCCTTTTGCTTTTACTTTCGAAGCGTCTTTACACTTGTACTATCCAAAACTTTTGATCTATATATCAGTAACTTTTCCTTTTCCAGCACTATCATTTACCTTACTGCACCTGTTTTACTTTACCTTATTTATTGCACCAGTTATACCCTGTGATACCATGTACCCTGTTTTCCATAACTGTTTATGTTCTGTAAAGAAGCATGCAATTTACTTAGTTACAACTGTTTTCAAAAAGAGATATTTTTATTTTACAAAACTTTTCTTTTATGCAAAAGATTTGATTTAAAAGCTAAATAAGTTGTTTGATTCTTTACAGAAAATGCCTCCCAGAAGAAATACCCGCACCAACACCCAGAATGAAGAAACCAACAACAACAACAATAACAACCAAGATGATACAAACCCGAATGTGAACCCAGGACCCATAGACCTAGCAATAGCCCAGATTCTTTAAATCTTGGCCCAACAAACAGTTCACCTGGCACAACAACAACAAAGGCAGACCAATCCCCAGGTAACCTTCAAAACTTTTCAGGCGATAAACCCACCAGAATTCAAGGGTTCCTTAGAGCCGATTGAAGCAAATGTTTGGTTAAAGGAAATAGAGAAGGCGTTTGCCTTAGTGAAAGTGAAAGAGGAGCAGAAAGTTGAGTTTACAAGTTACTATCTGAAGAATGAGGCCACCTATTGGTGGGAGATGGTGAAGACATTGGAAGGTACAGATGCTATTACTTGGTAGAGGTTTAAGGAATTGTTTCTAGAAAAGTATTTTCCTCAGTTTGTCCAAGATCAGATGGAGCTGAAGTTTTTAGAATTGAAGCAAGGGAATATGTCGGTGGCAGATTATGAAAGTAAGTTTGAAGAATTGTCAAGGTATGTGCCGTCGTATGTGGATATTGACAGTAAGAAAGCTAAGAGATTCCAGCAAGGCTTGAAGCCATGGATCAGAGGAAAGGTAGCTATTTTTGAGTTGGAGACCTATGCAGGAGTGGTACAGAAGGCCATGATCGCGGAGACAGAAAGTGAGATTTCACAGAAGGAGAAGGAAAGTAAGAAAAGGAGATTTGAAGGGAATGAAGGTCAGTCACAACCAGGGAAGTTTCTAAATGTTAAGAAAGGCAAGTTTCAGCCAGGGAGAAATTTTAATTTCAAGAGACGAAATGCAGGCGATGGAGGTCAGGGTAACCGTCCAGTTAATACGAATCAGCCAAATCAGTTGAGACTAACTTTTCCAGATTGTCAAGTATGTGGAAAGAAGCATGGAGGAGTTTGTAATAAGTTGAATGTGGTATGTTTCAAATGTAACCAGAAAGGGCACTATTCGAGGGAGTGCCGAAATCAGCTAGCAAGAGAGCCAGCAAATAAGGATCAGCCTATCCGAAATCCAGCAGTGAAGGTTCCAGCCATTGGATTTACGTGCTTCAAATATGGAAAGCCAGGACATATGGCCACGGATTGCAAGACACCAGCCCTAGTCAGTAATGCATTGAGGATTATGGGATCTACCCCAACAGTGAATGAGACTCCAAGGGCTAGAGTTTTTGACATGTCTGTGAAGGATGCTATCCAGGATACCGATGTCGTGGCAGGTACGCTTAATGTGAATTCTTTATATGCCAAAGTGTTAATAGATTCGGGAGCAACTCGATCGTTTTTTTCACAAGATTTTGTTAGTAAGTTAAATTGTCCAGCTGAGTATTTAAATGAAATAATGACTATGGAATTAGCAAATCAAGAACGTATATCTGTTAATCAAGTTTGTGGGAATTATGAATTTGAGATCTCTGGTAGTCAGTTTTGTGTAGATTTGATACCATTTAAGTTAAGAGAATTTGACATTATATTAGGGATGGATTGGTTATCTAAGCATGATGCCCAGATAGATTCTCGAAATAAGAAGGTAATGGTGAAAACGCCAGACGAAAGGATAGTAACGTTCAAGGGCCAGAAGCAAGTAAAGAAGTTCTTAACAATGATTCAAGCCAAGAAGTTATTACGGCAAGGATGCGAGCATTTCGTAGCATATGCGATTGACAAAAGTCAGGAGCCAGCAAAACTTGAAGATATTCCAGTAGTGAATGAATTTACAGACGTGTTTCCCGATGAATTGCCAGGACTTCCTCCAGATAGAGAAATTGAATTTGCAATCGACTTAGCACCTGGAACAGAACCAGTATCCAAGGCCCCGTATAGAATGGCGCCCGTTGAGATGAAAGAGTTAGCGAAGCAATTGCAAGAGCTGTTGGAGAAAGGAGTAATCAGACCCAGTATGTCCCCGTGGGGTGCACCGGTATTATTTGTCAAGAAGAAAGATGGAAGCATGAGACTACAGGGAGCTCAACAAGCTTACAATCAAGAACAAGTATCCGTTACTTAGAATTGACGATTTGTTTGACCAATTGAAGGGAGCCAAGTACTTCTCCAAAATTGATTTAAGATCGGGATATCATCAACTAAAGATCAAGCCAGAAGATATACCAAAGACAGCTTTCAGAACGAGGTATGGACATTATGAATTTTTAGTAATGTCTTTTGGATTGACCAATGCCCCGGCAGTTTTTATGGACCTGATGAACAGAATTTTCAAGGAGTATTTGGATAAGTTCGTTATTGTGTTTATAGATGATATTTTAATTTATTCGAAGACGGAAGAGGATCATGCGGAACATTTGAGGATAGCTTTAGAGATTTTAAGGAAAAAGAAGTTATATGCTAAATTCTCGAAGTGTGAATTTTGGCTACAAGAAGTTCAGTTTTTAGGACACATAGTCAGTAACGAAGGGATCAAAGTGGACCCGGCAAAGATCGAAGAAATTACGAATTGGGAGAGACCGAGAATACCCACCGAGGTAAGAAGTTTCTTGGGATTAGCGGGATATTATCGTCGATTCGTTTAGAATTTCTCAAGGATTGCGACACCATTGACAAAGCTTACCCGAAAGAACGAAAAGTTTATATGGAACGATAAGTGCGAGGGAAGTTTTCAGGAGTTGAAGCGAAGATTAATCACGGCACCTGTTTTGTCACTTCCAGACGATCAAGGGAATTTTGTAATTTATAGTGATGCTTCTCACAAAGGATTAGGATGTGTTCTAATGCAACACGAAAAGGTGATTGCGTATGCGTCAAGGCAATTGAAACCACACGAACAGAAGTATCCTACTCATGATTTGGAGCTAGCAACTATAGTGTTTGCTTTGAAGATTTGGAGACATTACCTTTACGGAGAAAAGTGTGAGATTTATACAGATCCCAAGAGTTTGAAGTATATATTCACCCAAAAGGAACTTAATATAAGGCAAAGGAGATGGTTATAATTGATCAAAGATTATGATTGCTCGATTAATTATCATCCCGGTAAAGCGAACGTTGTAGCAGACACGTTAAGTCGAAAGGAAAGGTTGAATGTGCTATCAGTACCTGAAGAGATATATAAGGAATTTCAGAAATTGGAATTCGAGATTAGAGTTTACAAGCCTGAGGAAGCTAAAGTGTACAGTATGACTTTCCAGCCGGAATTGTTGGCGAAAATAAAGAAATGTCAGGAAGATATAATGGATCAAGACATAAATCGTTTGGTAGGTGAAGAATTATGTACACAAAAGGATGATCAAGGTATTTTGAGGTTTTCTTCTAGAATTTGGATTCCACCAGTAACGGAGCTGAAGAATGAAATTTTGCAGGAAGCGCATAGTTCAAGATATTCCATCCATCCGGGGAGTACCAAAATGTACAGGGATTTAAAGGAAAATTATTGGTGGCCAGATATGAAAAGGGAAATTGCGGAATGGGTTAGCAAATGTTATACCTGTCAGAGAGTTAAAGTAGAGCATCAGAGACCAAGCGGATTGCTACAGCCATTGGAGATTCCAGAGTGGAAGTGGGAACATATCGCCATGGATTTTATAGTTGGATTACCAAGGACAAGGGCTAATTATGATGCCATTTGGGTTATAGTGGATAGACTTACCAAGTCAGCTCATTTTCTACCTATAAATGAAAGATTTTCGCTCGACAAGTTGGTCCATATGTACCTAAAGGAAATTGTAGTTCATCATGGAGTTCCTGTGTCTATCGTATCTGATCGAGATCCAAGATTTAATTCAAGATTTTGGAGGAGTTTTCAAGAATATTTAGGAACAAGACTAAATATGAGTACGGCCTATCACCCCCAGACAGACAGCCAAAGTGAAAGAACGATCCAGACAATCGAGGATATGTTACGTGTTTGTGCTATTGATTTCAAAGGAAGTTGGGACGAGCATTTACCTCTGGTAGAGTTTGCTTATAACAACAATTATCATGCCAGCATTGGGATGCCACCCTATGAAGCCCTTTATGGATGTAAATGTAGATCTCCAGTGTACTGGGATGAAGTAGGAGAACACAAGATACTTGGACCTGAACTGGTACAGCAGACAAAGGAAATTGTTGAAATTATCTAGAAGAGATTGATCGCCGCACAAAATCATCAGAGGAAATATGTAGACAAGTCAAGGAATGACATGGAATTTGAAGAAGGAAGCTTGGTATTACTGAAAGTATCACCATGGAAAGGATTAACAAGGTTTGGGAAGAAAGGGAAGCTAAGCCTAAGATATGTCGGACCTTTTGAGATCCTAAAGAGCGTTGGCAAACTAGCTTATGAATTGGCGTTACCACCGCATATGGAGCACATTCACAATATTTTTCACGTATCGATGCTTAAGAAGTACAATCTAGACTCCAAGCATGTAATAGAATATGAGCCAATAGAGATTCAGGCAGATTTGTCATATGTAGAGAGCCCGATAGAGATTCTAGAGGAAAGAGAGAAAGTATTGAGAAATAAAGTGGTAAAGTTAGTAAGAGTATTGTGGAGAAACCCAAGGGTTGAAGAGTCAACCTGGGAGTTAGAAAGTGATATGAGAGAAAAGTACCCTCATTTGTTTTCTTAGGAGATTCTGAGGACGGAATCCTTTTAAGGGGGGAAGGATATAATATCTGGGATATATCGTGTAATTATTTGTTATTAAATAATTAATATATGTGTTCAGTATCTATTCTGCGAATTAATTGTTAAGTGTTATCTGTATTTAAATATTCAAAAATAATATTAATTGAGTATTTTAATTTTTATATGTCCAAAATAAAGTATAGATAATTGTCATATCTTCCTAATTATTTTTATGATGATTTATGAATTTATAAGAATCATATGAAATTTATAAAATCTTTTTCCGGGTATTTAAAATCTATTTTATAAAAACAGGAACCAACCGACGTCATCCGTTGTTACGTTTTTGGAACCCGAAACTCTTCCGAGAACTCTTTCCTAACCTAATTGTAATATTCCGAGCATTTTCCATGTTTTGACTTTTTTGATCCGGCGTACGGTTTGTCATGCGCGGGTCCCGGTGCAACATTTTCGATACAATATTCATTTCGGTAAATCAATAAAACTCGTATTTTCGAAAAACGGGAGCTTTTTATTAAACTATCACAATTATCACTTCGTAATACGTGTAACCAGGCGCTGAGACCAAGACCGCAGTACAAATCGTACTGATTTGGATAATTATCCCGAAAACCGATACCGTTTGGATCAATTTTTATAAATAAACGTACCGTTTTATATCTGGAATGATCCAACGGGATACTAATTTTCCGTAAATATAAATAGCCTTTTACCGTATTTTATTTCGTATCAAAATCATTTGCTTAAAGATAATTATATAATTTTCAGAGAAAAACCCTAATTTCATAAACTGTTCTAAGAATCAAATAGCAAAACGAAGGCGTTACCGATCTCTGTTTTCAAAGCTCGAGTACTCAATCCAAAGGATTTGAAGTGTTCTGTCAGATTCTGAGTTTCGTTTTACTGCAGAAATCAAGGTTTATTTTCTATATTTTTATTTATTTTCGAATTAATTTTATTAAAAATATGAATTTTTGTTCGGATGATTGTTTGTATGATTTGATGATTGCATATTGTAGAGATTGTTTTCCTGATGATTTTGATATATTATACGTCTGATTTGGAGTTCAATAACATGTTCAAATTTGAGTTTAATTTTCGAATTTCAAAATTAGGGTTTATAACCCGTGTGAATGTTCTTAATTGAAATTTGGGGGTTTTTATTCTGGAATAGATAGATGTTGTGGTATAGTGGATTGTGTTCTCTGTGAAATTTGCAATCCAGTCGTATAAGTTTCATGAATCAACGAGGTCTGTAGAGAAGAGAGTTGTGTTTTGAATATTTTCGAAGTTCGCCGGAAACTGGCAAACTTCACGGCCAAATTCCGGCCAACTCAGGGATTGTTAGGTTGTGTTCCTGGTAGTTTGTAGTTGTGATCTGGAGCTTGTGGTAAGGTAAGGAGGCCGGAATCGTGTTCTCCGGCAACCCCTACATTTTTCGGCGACGGGGGTGTAAAATTGCAGTTTGATACCTGAACTTTTGGGGACGATGCAGTTTGGTCCCTGAAGTTTCCAGACTTTGCAAATTTAGGATTCCTGTTTTAAAAATGTTTAAAAATCATATTTCCTATTTATTTTTATTATAAAAATTCGTTTTTAATTTCTGAAAATTCTAAAAATTATTATTTTAATTCCGAAAATTATTTTTAGTTCAAAAATAAATCTGAATTAATTAGTTAATTAATTTCAGTTAATTTTAATTGATTAATTGGTCAATTAATTCAAAAATTAATTGATTAATTGATTTAATTAATTATTAATTGATTTTAATTAATTATTTAATTAGATTTAATTATTTAAAAATGATTTAAAAATTCTGAAAAAATAGTTTCGAGCTTTAAAATATTATTCTGAATTATTTCCAAGGCTCGATAATTATTATAAAATTGTTTCGAAGCCAGAATTGGCCAACCGAACCCTGTTTATTGCCCCGAAATTGATCCCACGACCCGTTTTAATTCCGAAAAATGTTTTAAAAATTATTTTAAATACCAGAAAGCCTATTTATGATCCGAAACTTCCTTATAAATGATATATCATTGATTATGTGACGTATTAGGTGTTATATGTGACTTGTTGGTTGACTGTCGGTTTGTATATTCGATGTTTACTTGTTCATTACATAACTTTCAGTCCGTTAATCGGATTTGGGTGAAACGAAGGGTAGATAGAAGTATGTGTTGAATAGAATCATATGAGTTGAACATTGATAGATGTTTTTGATATGTGACAGAAGAGGCAAGACGTAGGAAAGGAAAACAGGTAGTTGAGGAGTGAGACGGTTGAGATTGGAAGTGAGTACAGTGTAGTAAGCTAACACCAGGCAAGTGTTCTGAACTTTCTCGAGATATTGTAGTACTTAGTAGTCCTGTTGATAATGCAAGTGCTTTGAAGCACTGAAACCCAAACCCTGATTCCAGTTATTGCTCTTGAGCCGTAAACCCTATTCTTTCTAAGCCATTGATTATTGCATACCCAAATACGAACCTCAAGTATACGATACTACTCCACAAATACATACAAACTAAATACCGAACACTGAATCGAATTACCCACACACTCAAACCATTGTATCCTATGCTTTGAAAGGCAAAATCCTTGAAACCTTGAAACACTGATTCTTTTGTTATCCAATTCATTCATTAGCCAACAGCTAAGCTTTGAAAATGCCATATTGATCCTCATGAACTTTGAAACCATTTCATTATGAAACAATTCAATGTCGTTAATGATTCTGTTTTTTTATTATTGCTTATTCTGTTATTATGCTAGAATTGGATTGTTTTTATAAAATTGTGGACCAGATTCGTGGTCAGACCATATAATGGTCAAGTTAGGCCAATATGCGCCTTGGATCCAGTAGTTAGAGCAATGCTGTGTGCTTTGCTCGGGGTTAGTGTGTGACTGATCAGCAGCCTAACCTTGGTTTTTAAAATAAAAGTATAATATCCAATTCTAAATCATAATCCATTATTCACTTGATATCATAACCATATTTACCTGATGATCATTATTCTCAATTTTGTCATTGTGACTTGCTGAGCTAGTTAGCTCATTTGTGCAATGTTGTTTATATTTTTTCCAGTTAAAAAGGAACAAGTTGGTAGCGAGGATCCCTAGTCCAGCGCGAGAGCTAGGGGTTCAGGTTGATCGAGTTAAGCTAGCAGGCTTCTTTTGGAATAATTTAAGTTTGTAAAAATTTGTAATAATATTTAATACTCAGTTTGAGTTTGAATGGTTGGGATTTGAACGATTTGTAATATAAGTAGATGTGTTTGGCTTGTGTGCATACTTTAACCTGTTGCGATCCATGATAGTTGGTAAGTAGGGTCACTGCATATTATTATTATCTTTATTATTATTATAAGCAGGTTATAATTAAGGTGTGTGTGTGGACCCCAAACTTCTGACCCGGGTTTGGAGGGCGCCACAATTCAGATTCAGATTATGTAGGTTGCAGAATTGATAGAAAAAGTACAACAGGATATATTGCTGTGGATTGATAGAAAAAGTACAACAGGATATATTGCAGTGGTCCACATCTCTTCAACAACTTCACAAAAGATTATGGGTGATTCCAGCATGATTCACAAAAGTACAACAGGAAAAAGTACAACTGGTTCAATAAAAAGCAAAATTCAGTTTCTACTTCTACAGCTGAAGCTGAATATATTGCTGCTGGCAGTTGCTGTGTAAAGATTTTATGGATGAAAAATCAATTGCTAGACTATGGTTTGCAAGTTAAAAGGATTCCTATCTTCTGTGATAACACAAGTACAATTGCCATCACTGAAAATCTAGTACAACATTTAAGGAAAAAGCACATACACATCAAGTACCACTTCATAAGGGAACATGTAATGAATGGTATTGTGGAACTACATTTTGTTCTAAGTGAGAAGCAACTTGCAGATATTTTTACCAGGCCACTGGATGAATCCACCTTTTCAAGGTTAGTAAGTGAGTTAGGTATGCTTGATTATTCTTAAATCTATATGAAATAATTTGCAAGTTGAAATGCAGCCAGAAATTTAATTAATTTTTCAGTCTTGGATGAAATTTTGGCTAAGTCAAAATTTACATCTCGACGGATGATCCTTATCCATCGAGTTTGATCATCCGTCGGTATACTATTTGCTAATAAAAATCAATTATTTTTCTGGAATACTTTATGACTCGACGGATAACAGTTTATCCTCGAATTTTCTTAATATCAGCCGTTAATTTCCTGAACATTATCCATCGAGTATACTTACAATTTGTAAGCATGACACGACGGATAATGGGTGGAATTTTTACAGTTTATTTTTAAAACGGCTATTTTAGGCAATTTTCATTGGTTACTTTATTTTACTTTATTATTTTTAGCAGTTATTTTTGACATAGTATAAAAGCTTATTTCATTTCAATTTCTTTTTTTTATCATTCTCAAATCAACTACTCAAATTTCTTTCTCTCTCAAAGCACTTACTCTCTCATTTCAAGCTCTCATTCTCTAACAATGGCGCCCATTCTCAAGATTATGTCTCAAACTGGGTTTATTTATGAGAAAAACAATTTCACTGCACTAGTAAACAAGGGTATTCAGCAATCTGGTGACTATCACAAGATGATGGACTTTGTGAAGAATTGCAAGCTTAGCTATGCCATGCTGGAATCACCCACAATCTTTTGTGAACTTGTTGAAGAGATGTGGACCACTGCCACATACAACTCAACAGATAAGAAAATCACACTCACCATTAAAAGTAAGGAATTCTGTATCAATAGTGATGTCATGAAAGTATGTTTCAAGATTCCTGATAATACTGTGACCTCACCACACACTGACACTGACATAATCAATATGCTTAATTCCATGAACTATGCTCTTTCTACTTCTAAGTTAAGTGATATTAGGAGACTGGGCCTTAGGAAAGAATGGAGTTTTATGTGTGATGTAGTGACAAAGGTCTTTTCAGGTAAAGTCTGTAATTTTGATTCAGTCAATATCTCCAAGCTTAACATGCTCTACATGCTAGTTACAGATAAGTTCTATAATTTCAGTGACCTTGTTTTGTTTGAGTTGGGTTTCAAACTAGGAGAGTTAAATAAGAGATGTAAGAATGTGTATTATGCTAGATTCTTTATGATGTTAGCTAACCATCTCTCTGAGGGTATTGTGCTTGAGAACCCTAACAACAAATTAGATTATTGGGTTCAAGAGAGAAGGCTCATTGCAGATTTGAACAGGGTCAATCATCACAAGAAGGTGCCACTATTCTATTTTCCTACAATGGAAGCACCTCAGGTAAGTGAGGTAAGTTCATCTATCCCTGCTATTCCAACCTCACAAGTTTCTTTGAGTTCTAGTGTGGCTATGGCAACTGTGTCAATTACCCAACAGTTGCCTACCCAAGCTACCAAACCTGCAAATATTTCAAAACCCAAATCAAAGAAAACCCCCTCTGGTATCTCTCAAAAGATGCCAGTTGCAAAATCCACCAAAACTAAAGAGGGGAGTGTGAAGGTGAGCAAGGTAGGTGAGGGAAGGGATGAACATAAAATAAACCCTAAGGATAAGGATGGAGAGTTGAGTGGTTCCCAGCCTAGCCACACTATAGTTTCCCAATAAAATGCAGTGCTTAAAAAGGATAAAAGCTCATTTCTAGCTGCATCCTCCCAAAAGGATGTAGCTATTGAACAAAGCTCTCAACCAAGAGCACAGGTCAAGAGGGTTAGGGACACAAGCTCACCCCAAACTTATGCCAGAAAGGAGAAATCTAAAACCCTTGGGGATGCATAGGGTATACACACTGTGCAAATTAGTGCTAAAGACACAGTCACTGCACCTTCACAAATTTAGTTTGATGTGGCTCCAATAAATGTGGAGTCACAGCCAAAATCTCTAGTAATAGAAGCACCTCAAACACCAGACTCACCCACAAACTCTCTGGATGTGGATATGATAAACACATCAATTCCTGATTCCCCTTCTTTAACTTTGTCGGGGAAGCCAAAATCTAGTGCAAGTGAGCATCATCTTTTAGATGATCTGTTGGCTCACTTGCCAATTCTTTCAGGAACTGTTGAATCATCTGTGCCCAAAATATCTTCAATCAGCACAGAGTCCACAATAGTTTCCATTCCTAGTTCATTCATTTCTACTCTTTCGATGGATATTGCTCATCTGTCGAGTAGTGATTGTATCCCGACGGATAAGCTTAACAACAGTTATTCATCGGAATGCAAAACCACTCACCCGATGGATATCACTCATCCGTCGAGTGTTTCTGCACCACTTCAATCTTCATTTATTTCAAGTGCAGAAGAATTAGTGGTTGTACAGTCATTATTAGGATTGAGAGAGAAGAGTGTTATGAGTGAGAGTCTGGGTTGCTCCCAGGAAAAAGGAGAGGAAATGAGTAAAATTATGCAATCCATTTCTTCAGGATTGGAAAAAGAGAGTGAGAGAAGTCTTACCTTAGATGGTGAAGGTGAGGGTGTGAGGGAGGGGAGCCAGGCTGAGATCCTGATGCAACAAAAGAGAGGAAATGAGAGAAATGCAGGTACTGGAGCTATAAGGATGGATGTCATTGCTAGTGAGTCAATGAATGTCCAGGATGCAGACAGGGAGGGACTATCTCAGCAACCCAAAGCTGTTATAGATTACACCTCCCTTGATGTTGAGGCATATACTCACCCTGTTCCAGCTTATCAACTTCTAGCTGAACAGGGCAATGACAATGCAGAAAGGATGCTCAATCTAGTGTACCACACAGTCTATGATAAGAGCTAAGGATGCCATCACAGCTTTGCCCTCTACAGCTAGTGATGTCGATTATGAAACTGGTGGCTCAGCTGATTTCTTTGGTGATGAAAGTGGGGATAGTGAAGATGAAGCAATGGACATAGGGGGAGAAGTAGGTTCCAGTTCAAGATCAGGTATGCCATCATGGGCATTTTCAAAGTACTGTGATGAGCACTACTTTAAGACAACCCTGATCCAACTAATCAATCAGACAAATACTGCTCTTCAAACCACTACAAATGCCAGCACCAAGAAGCTCCTTCAGGCACATCTAGCCTCTCTGCAACTTCAACAAATTCAAGGATTCCAACATGCTAGGGATGTAAACACCATCAAGGGTAATATTGAGGAGATGAAGAAGGCCATTTTAGACAAGATGGATTCTAAGCTTCCAGAAGCTACAATGCTTGACATCAAGAGGCAATTAAGGAAAAATTCTAATCTTGCAACCAAGATAGATGCCTTGGATACAAGAATGTCAGCCATGGAAGCATCTTTAACAGCCATTCATCTTCATCAAGCCCAACAGACATATTTACTTCAAAAACTGGTGGCTGCTCAAACCCCCTCCTCTACTCAACTTGATGATAACAAAAAGGGGGAGAAAAGACCAAGTGAGGGGGAGAGGCTTCAAATTAAAATCAGTAAAGTAATTGTGCCTTCAATTACTATTTCAAAACCACCAGTTACAGACAGTATAGATCTGATAAATACAGAAGCAGCCAACATTAGAGCAGCTGAAATGAAGCAGTTGAAGCCAATCAACTGGGAGAAGATTGATGAGGATATACGAAAGAAGTTTGGACTAGTCAATGAGCTAGTAAAGTCAGCCATCCATCACTCTCAAGTCAAGCAAATTTCTGTGAATGAGATGAGCATGAACTATCTGGAAAGGGGACAGTCATCCTGCATCAAATCTCCAAAGGCTGAAATAATTCTGAAACCAAGGGTGAACTATCCAAAATTATCATTGAAGAACCCTTTGGATACTGTGTATGAGACACCTAAGCCTGATGAAAAGAAGCTTCTGTCTAGGTCAATTGCTTTCTACAAAGATCCAGTTGATTCAGCTTTGAAAAAGAGAATTGCTAAAGTTTTCAGGAATGGGAAAGAAATTTGTGTAGTGGCTGGACACCCTCAATTTACTGAAGCAAAGAGAGAAGAAAAGGCCAGATTGAAGCAGGAAAAGAAGCAAGCTGCTCTAGATGCTAAAAAGGCTAAACAAAAGAAAGAGCAAATTGCTATCTTGGCCAAGCTACATGCTGTAAATTCATCACAACAAATTCCTGCTCAACCATATGAAATCATTGAATCTCAAGATCCAAAGAAGCAAGTTGAACAACAGAAGAAGTCTCCAAGAATCAATGAATTGGCTAAAAGAACCAAAAGGAAACTGGACATTATTGATAAGAAATTGGAGAATCAGTTTCCCAAGGAATCCACTCCAACTACAACTCAAACATCAAAACCCTCTATGGTATTTGAAGATATCAAGGTGGTGGATCCTTACAGGATCATTCATGGTGAACCTATTGTGCCTAAGGATGAGCCAATAGAATGGGAGAACATACCAATTCCTGACTTCAATTTGCCAATCCTTAACAATCCAAAGAGAACAAAGTCAAGAGCAGTCAAGAAAGTGAAGTTGTCACCTCTCAAATCCAAATCTCTAGTCAAAGCTCAATCCAAAGTCAACAAAGGAGATTATATGTACTTGTGTGACATCAAGGAGTTTTTTGATCTAAACCTCTATCTAGATGAACTAGATAAAGTGAGAGGAATTGATGCATATAGAAACCTACCTGAAAGGTTAGTGTTCAAGTAAAAGGGATGAAAGGAGATTCAGTGGCCACTTTACAGGATCCTTCAAGAAAGCCAAGTTGTACTGATTAAGGTTTATTCATCTTTCAAGAAGAACTTTGGGTTCAATGTTACTGCTAGAAGATTGGTACTGAAGAAGATTGAAGAACTAAGGAGTGTTAGAGCTAAATATGCACTCCCAAATACTCTAATCATCCCTTACATAGGGAGAAGAGTGCATCTAAGGCCCTACTGGCTGATGGAGTTCATGGATGACAAAAGAGTGAGAAGATTTTTCAGATTAGAAGACCAATTGAGCATCTCTAGCAATGAGACTCTCTTAGAAATGCAAGAAAAGCTAAATCTCTCAGAATCTGATGAACTGGAATTCCACAGGCAGCTCTAAATTTAGATTGAAGAAAACAACAAAAAGCTTGGAAAGAGATCCAGACCTTCAAGGAACTAGATAAATCTGCTCAGGCTAGAGGAGCACCTTGAAAATGACTGTGAGCTAAACTTTGTACATTTTGTTAATTGAAGCACTTTACAGTTTTATCTATCTACTTTCAAAGGTGTATTTTTAGGGTGTTTTGTTATAATCAAGTATCTCTTAATTTATGGTTACAATTCCAGTAGACATAAATTGGGGGAGATTGTTGTGTATATGTTGTGAACTTGATGATTTTATTAACAAAACACCTTGGTAGATTTTACTTAGTGAAATTGTAGCACTCGATGGATAAGGATTATATTCCTGACGGATGACTTAATATAGTCCTGACGGATGATGATTGATTATCCATCGAGTGAGTAGCTTATGTAACAATAAGTCTGTAGCACATTTTTACATACACATTGTTTACAATCTGTAGTAGTACTTAAGTCATGTTGACTTTAACTAGATATGCAGAATAGGTTGATTAATTGTACATAGATGATGTCTTGTAAATCTGCATAGAAGAAATGAAGTCTAGTGCCTGATTGTTACCCGACGGATAAACAACAATGAATTTGACGGATGATCAACAACCCGACGGATGATCAATAACTCGACGGATTATCATGAACCTGACGGATAAAGAATTCAAATATTTTTTGACAGTGACAACACAGTCACATGCATCGAGTGTATGCAAATGGAATGTGGTAGCCTATTCAACTGGGTTTTCGAGAACAAAGAAGCATTTCCATTTCCATGCTATTATGAAGATATTCAAAGATGTTGGAATAGAGTAATGAAGTAGCATTATATTAGACTTGATAGTTTTTGTTTTATTATCCTGTCTTATTACTTTGTAATCTTGGTGATATATAAACCAAGAAGCAGCAAATAGAATAGTAACTAAGGAACTAAGAAACTCAGATAGAAAGAGAGAAACATTTGTAAGCTATATTCTTAGCATTTCTCTCATTCTTAGTTGTTATCATTTTGTAAGCAGCTGTGAGCTTTTTGCACAGAGAGTTCTCTCGATATATATTATATATCTCTGGTGGAATCATTCAAATCCACCAGAAAGTTTTTAAAGACTCTTGTTTTTAATTACTTGTGTATTGATTCATTTCAAGTAAGTATTCCGCATTCTGCTAATCAATTCACACTTATATATATATTTGAGTTAGAACATTTTTATTTAAGGAAAAGTTTCAAGAATTCCATTCAACCCCCTTCTGTAATTCTTGTTACATTGTTAAGGGACTAAGATGTAGTATGTTCATCAGCTTGCTCCCCCTGAACAGGTGCATTTTCCTTTGGAGCAGTTACCACAGTTTCAATGACATCAGAATTTAACCCGTCAAAACTTACAGGATCAGGATTTAGGTCATCAGAATTTACATCTTCATTTTCAAATCTCAGCTGATCATGATCATTGAAATCTTCAAGTACAGTAATCTTTTTATCATCAAAAGATACATTGATAGATTCCATGACAACCCTTGTTCTTATATTGTAGATTCTGAAGGCTTTTGTGGAAAGTGGATATCCAACAAAAATTCCTTCATCAGCTTTTAGATCAAATTTTGGCAGCTGTTCAGGATGAGTCTTAAGAACAAAACACTTGCATCCAAATACATGCGAGTATTTCAGATTTGGCTTCTTTTTCTTCACCATCTCATATGGTGTTTTTCCATGCTTGTTTATGAGTGTAGCATTCTGTGTAAAACAAGCAGTCTGCACAGCTTTAGCCCAAAAATAGGTTGGTAGCTGTGCTTCATCAAGCATAGTTCGTGCAGCTTCAATAAGAGTCCTGTTCTTTCTTTCTACAACTCCATTCTGTTGTGGAGTTCCAGGTGCAGAAAATTCTTACTTTATTCCGTGCTCTTTGTAGAACTCTTCCATGATTGAATTCTTGAACTCAGTGCCATTATCACTTCTTATTATTTTAACAGAATCTTTGATCAACTTATCCAGCTTTCTGACATGATCAGTTAGAGTAGATGCAGTTTCATTCTTCTAGTGCAAGAAATACACCCAAGTGTATCTTGTGAACTCATCCACTATAACCATAGCATATTTCTTCTTTGAAATGGACATGACATTGACTGGACGAAATAGATCAACATGCAGTAAGTGATAAGGCTCAAGAATTGAGGATTCAGTTTTGCTCTTGAATGAAGATTTTATGTGTTTTGCCTTTTGACATGAGTCACAAAGACCATCAGGAGCAAATACCGATTTTGGCATTCCTCTCACAAGATCTTTCTTTACTAGCTCATTTATGTTGTTGAAATTTAAATGAGAGAGTCTCTTGTGCCAATTCCAGTTTTCTTCAATTGATGCTTTGCTTAACAGACAGATTGCAGAACCATCCGAATTTGTTTAAAGTCTGGCTTCATATATGTTACCATGTCTGTAACCTTTCAGAACCACTTTGCCTGTAGAATTACTTACAACTTCACAGTGTTCTTCAAAGAAATCCACATGATAACCTCTGTCACAGATTTGACTCACACTTAGCAGATTGTGTTTAAGTCCTGAGACAAGAGCTACTGATTCAATTATAACATTCCCAAGATTGATATTTCCATATCTCAGAGTTTTTCCCATGTCTCCATCTCCATAAGAAACTCCTGGGCCAGCTTTCTCCACAAAGTCTGATAGCAGGGCTTTATTTCCAGTCATATGTCCTGAACATCCACTGTCCAGAACTAGGATGTTTTTCCTGTTGCCCTGCAATCACAAAGACCACTATTGGTTAGTTTTAAGGACCCAGACTTGCTTGGATCCTTTGGCCTTTTTAAGTTTGTTAGCATTTGCAGCGGATTTAGTTTCAGAGTTTATGCTAACATGCTTTTTATCAGATTTTATATCAGACTTTGCATCAGAATTTACACTATAAGGAATTACACTAACTTTCTTTAAAGAGTTTTATTTGATAATAATCATAGTACAAACTATGATATTCCTTACAAGTATAAATAGAATGCCATAAACTACCACAATGAAAATAAGTATTTTGTGGTTTAAACCTAACAGACTGACTCGTAACTCCTGATCTAGGAGGTAAAGAGTTTATATTTTTATTTTTCCTGTAAAAACAAGTAAGATGGTTAGAGTTTCCATAATTATAGCATTTCTTTCTAGGAGCATTAGGAACATGCATATAATTATTGCTTTTATTCACACCTTCCTTTCCATTCCTATTTTTCCTAGCTTCCTTTACCTTGTTCACATTTTTAATCTCTTTCAGCTTATACTTAAACTGCTTCTTTGTCATTAAGCCAATGTTTACTACAGCTGGTTTATCCTGTTTTAATTTGTCAGAAGTTGACTTTTCTTTGACTTCTGTTTTAGAGTCTTTCATCTTTTCAGATTTTGACTTGTCAGAATTTGACACAAACTTGACAGGATTAATTTTAGGCTTTTCAGCTTTCTTGGTAAAGTTTGGTTTAGATGACACATTTTCCTTTTCTTCTTTATCATCTAGGTAACTTAGTCCTTCTTTCCAATTCCCATTTTCTAAGATTTTCTGAGTTATTCTTCCAGAGTTAGTCCAAGTTTTGATTATCTCCTTTTCCTTTTCTAGTTCAGATTTAAGAGATTTATTCAGTTTTAGCAGTTCATCTTTAACATACAAAGCCTCATCTCTTTCTTTCTGAGTTTGATGAAATATAACTAAATCTTTTTCTAAGTAGTCATTTCTGTTTCTAAGAGCAAGACTTTCATATTTTAATCTTTCATTTTCTAAAGTCTAATCTCTAAAACTAATGAACATGGTTTTAAGATATAATCTTAGCTCAGAAATATCATCACTATAAAAAGCAAGAGTTAAATGAGGTACCTTCAATTCAGCAGTTCCAGAACTGCTATCAGCATTTGCCATTAAGGCATAGTTCACCTCTTCTTCAGAATCTGAAGTGTCTGCCCAGTTTTTCTTCTTTGTGATAAGTGACTGGCCTTTATCACCTTTTCCTTTCTTGCATTCAGGAGAGATGTGACCTCTTTCACCACAATTGTAGCATTTGGCATTTGAGTTGTCTCCTCTGTCAGACTTTTTTCCTTTGCCTTCAGTCTTTCTGAACTCTTTCTTTTCAGAACTTCCACCTTTCCTGGAAAACTTCTTACCCTTTATGAATTTCTTGTAGGCTATCTTTATGATACCCTTCACCATAAGAGCACACAGTTGCATCATCTCTGCATCAACATCCACTTAAGATAAATTTACAGATTCTGAATCATCATCATTAGAATATGATGACTCTGAATCAAACTGTATGATGAGAGCCTTTCCTTTGCCCCTCTTTGAGACAACCACTTTAGGAGATTCCTCCTCAACTTTAAGTGCAACTGTCTTTGACTTTCTTCCATGCCTTTTGCTCCTTTGATCCATCTCAAGTTCATGAGTCTTGAGCATACCATAAATTTCATCAAGAGTAGTTTCAACAAGGTCATAGTTATCTCTTATGGTAGTAGACTTCAAATCCCAATTTTCAGGAAGAGCTAAAAGGAATTTTAGATTTGAATCTTCAAGATCATATTCCTTGTCCACTAGTGACAGATCATTCAATAGTTTGGCAAATCTGTCATATAAATCAGTTAGTGACTCATCAGATTTTGAGTCAAAGTGCTCATACTCCTGTGTGAGTATTTTCTTCATGTTCTTTTTCATGGCTTCAGTTCCTTGGCATCTTGTGTCCAAAGCATCTCATATTTCCTTTGCAGTCTTGCATCTAATTACCCTGTTTGACATGACATTGTCAATTGCACTATGAAGTAAATGCCTTACCCTTGCATCCTTGGCAATAGATGAGATGTCTTCAGGTGTGTAATCACCTTTTTCCTTTGGTATGGTCTTTACTGGTTGATCAACAACTGCAATAGAAAGCTTGGTAGGCTTATATGATTCATCATTAATTCTATCAAGGTATTCTGGATCTGTGGCTTCCAGAAACATAGCCATCTTTACCTTCCATATAGGATACTCAGATGCTCTCAGTATGGGAACCCTAATAATTTCATATCGACTGTGGGTTTGATTGTTTTGAGTATCTTGAGTTTTGGTGGGCTTAGGTGGAGTTTGTGTTTCATCAGACATGATTGTAAACTGGATCTCACTGTTTGTATATCAACAGAGATGCTCTGATACTACTTGTTAGGTCACACAACACTATAGAAGGGGGTTGAATATAGTGTTTATACAATCAAATCGATTTAAATCACAAGCATGTAACAGTAATCAAGTTTATTCAATATAATAAGCTCTGTTACAAAGTAGGTTAAACTACTCTCTCAGTGATGAACAATATCACTAAGAGCTTCTAGGGTTACAAAGAATAATATTCTCGTGAATGATAACACATATAATGTAAACCCTAAGATGTGTTTATATAGTACACAGTTACAAGATATCTTCTAATTGATATGAAATATATCTCTTCCTAAAATAAATCAATAAGATATTA
The DNA here is from genome assembly GCF_009905375.1 of Apium graveolens. Classification (NCBI taxonomy): domain Eukaryota; kingdom Viridiplantae; phylum Streptophyta; class Magnoliopsida; order Apiales; family Apiaceae; genus Apium; species Apium graveolens. The sequence goes on from NC_133651.1 coordinate 293,308,488, forward strand.
TCTTGTACAAGTCTTCTAGTCTTCTAACTCTAAAGCATATCTTCCAGTGTTTTAGTCATGATCCTCTCCTGTAAATCAGCTACATTCCTTATCTGAAGTACCCGCACTTAAGTCATGATATAAATCCTGACGGCCTTAAGTTCTGATATATGTTCTGACTTCAGTAAGTTCTGATTTCCAGTAAGTCCTGATAAGTCCTGATATTAAGTTCTGAAACTAAACAAATCGGATTAGACATGACATCACAAATATATCTAACATTGTTAAAAGGGAAAAATGAAAAGATCAAGTCACACAAGTAAAACTGTGAATTCCATAAGTGCACCTTTACAACTTATTCACATGGATTTATTTTGACCAGTTAATGTCCTGTCAATTTCAAGAAAGAGATATGCACTTGTAATGGTGGATGACTACTCAAGATACACATGGGTAGAATTTATGCATTCCAAAGATGTGGCTCCACACATCATAATTAAACACATCAAGAAGATTGAGAAGCAGACTGAAGATCAGAATTGTGTGAAAAGATTGAGAAGTGATAATGGAACAGAATTCAGGAATGCAACCTTAACTGAATTCTGCAAAGACAAGGGCATCGTTCAAGAATTTTCAGCTGCTAGAAAACCTCAGCAAAATGGGGTAGTTGAGAGAAAGAATAGAACACTAGTAGAGGCTGCTAGAACAATGCTGCAAGATGCAAGATTGTCAACAAGTTTTTGGGAAGAAGCTGTGAACATTGCATGCTATACTCATAACAGATATCTCATTAACAAGAATATTGGCAAGTCACCCTACTCAATCTTGTCTAAAAGAAAGCCTACAGTAAAGCATCTTCATGTGTTTGGAAGCAAGTGCTATGTTTTGAAGGACAACTCTGAATATGTGGGAAAATTTGACTTTAAAGTTTTTGACGCAATTTTTCTGGGATTTTCATTGGAGAGAACTGCATACAAGGTCTATGTAATTGAACAGAAGAAAATTATGGAAAGCACAAATGTTACTTTTGATGATGATAAATGTCCAGGCTTGGAATGCCTTAGTGAAAATGAAGCTGAGACCCTACGATTTGAAAGTCTCAAAATTGATAGTGATTTTGAGGATGAAGCTAAAGGCGACACAAATCACAAAATAGATGAAGAGTCAACTAATCAAGTGAATCATGAGAATGGAAGCTCATCTCAAACACCTGAATTTGATAGCACAAACTCAAGGGGAGAAAGAGAAGAAAATTCTGGAAGTCATACCAATGATGAAAAAGGAGCAGAAAATACAAGACAAAAACCCACACAAGGAAATGAGATAGAAGTCATGATGCAAATGTAATTATTGGTGATCCCAATGCTGGAGTGAGGACTAGGAGTGCAACTGCAAATGAATGTCTTAATGCATGTTCTCTGTCATAAGTTGAGCCAAAGAAAACTGAAGAAGCTCTACTTGATCCTGATTGGATATCTGCTATGCAAAAGAAGATAATTCAGTTTGAAAGGAACAAAGTTTGGAAATTGGTCCCTGCACCAAAGAACAGAAGTGTAATTGGAACAAAGTGAATGTACATGAACAAGATGGATGAAAATGGAATTGTCACCAGAAACAAAGCAAGGTTGGTTGCAAAAGGCTACTCACATGAGGAAGGAATTGATTATGATGAGACCTTTGCTCCAGTTGCAAGAATTCAAGCAATAAGGATTTTTCTTGCATTTGCTACACACTCCAATTTCAAGGTGTATCAAATGGATGTGAAGAGTGCATTCCTTAATGGTGAGTTGGAAGAGGAAGTTTATGTGCAACAACCACATGGCTTTGAAGATCCAGAATTTATACAAGTTATTAAAAGCTCTCTATGGACTAAAACAAGCACCTAGAGCTTGGTATGATACACTTTCAGAATTTTTGATTAAGCATGGATTCACTAAAGGAACTATTGACAAGACTCTCTTCTACAAGAAGCATGGTGATGATATGGTCCTAGTGCAAATCTATGTGGATGATATTATCTTTGGTTCTACTAATGAAAAGCTATGTCAAAGATTCTCCAAGCTTATGCAGAGTGAATATGAAATGAGTATGATGGGGGAATTGAGTTACTTCCTTGGACTTCAAGTCAGTCAAAGAAGTGATGGAATTTTCATAAGCCAAACCAAGTATGTCAAGGATTTATTGAAAAAGTTTGGTATGGTTAATTGTTCACCTGCATCTACACCTATGTGTACAGCTACAAAGTTGGATGAAGATAAAAATGGCAAGAGTGTAGATATCTCAAGCTATAGAGGAATGATTGGATCTTTGTTGTACTTAACTGTAAGTAGACCAGACATCATGTTTGCAACATGTCTGTGTACAAGATTTCAAGCCAATCCAAAAGAATTACATTTGATGGATGTAAAGAGAATTTTTAGATATTTGAAGGGAACTCCAAACTTGGGATTGTGGTATCCTAAGGGAACTGGTTTTGAAGCTGTTGGATACACAGATGCAGATTTTGCTGGATGCAGGGTTGACAGAAAGAGCACTAGTGGAAGCTGTCAGTTTGTTGGACAAAGACTTGTATCCAAGTATAGCAAGAAATAACAATCTGTGTCAGCTTCCACAGCTAAGGCTGAATACATAGCTGCTGGAAGTTGTTGTGCTCAAGTGCTTTGGATTAGAAATCAGCTAATGGATTATGGCCTAGTGTTACACAAAATTCCAATTATGTGTGACAATACTAGTGCTATATCTATTATGGCTAATCTAGTTAATTATTCTAGAACAAAGCACATTGATGTAAAGTACCATTTTATTAGATAACATGCTACAAATGGTACCATTGAGCTAATTTTTGTTCCAACAGAAAAATAGTTAGCTGACATTTTCACTAAACATTTGGATGAAGCAACTTTCACTAGACTTGTACGTGAAATTGGTATGTTAAATTCTTCATCCTAAGGCAAGAACTCAACTAATGTTTTGCAGCAGATTAATTTCTAATAAATCAAACTAGTTTGATTTAATTGGAAATTTACTGGAATATGAATTATAAATATTTCAGAAATCTCTGCATATTTTTTTTTCAAAATCAAAATTTAGCTTGGAATTTTCTAATTCTAAGAAAATTTTCTAAATGTTGATTTTATTTTCAATATGTAAAATTAGCACAAGGCGGAATCAAAGTAATCAAAAGTATAGAGAACTGAGTTCTCGATAAGTCTAATTGACTTATCGACAAGTCATTTTAAGACTTCTTGAGTGAGTTCTCGATAAGTTAATTTTCTAACTTCTCGATAGGCTTCATTATGACTTATCAATAAGTCATTGTAGAGTTCTCTATATGTGTTAACTTATAGAGTTCTCTACAAGTACAATTTTAGACTTACAAATAACTCAGAACTAAGATAATTTAATAAATTATTCTAGTAAAATAATTTTGACAAAATCATTCTGATTTTATTTTGATTTATTCAAATAAAAATGGAAACAATTCAGTCCAAGTTGGACAAACTGAGTATTTATTTAAAATCTCCACAAGTTAATTTTAGTTCTCTAAAAGAGTAAATTAAAATGACTTATAGATATGTAATTCACTTTTCACAATGACTTCTCGATAAGCAAATTTTAAACGTTTATTTTTCAGTTCTCGATAAGTCCTTTACTTTTACTATAAATACTCAGACATCTCGACATACACATCCTTACGCCTTCGAGAACTCTAAGTAACCTAATTTTCAAATCCAAACCGATTTCTCTCTCGTTTTGAACTCTTTCTCTTAAATTTCTCTTACCCACTAAACCTTAAATACTAATCAATGGCATCAAACACTATTGTATCCTTTATCCCAAAAGAAACCAACTTTCTTGCATTTCTGGATGCAAATCAAGCTCCTGAAGCTTTCAAAAGCTTTGTGAAGTTTCTGTCTGAAACATATTTTGTGGGTATCTTACTGCTAATCCTGTACTTTACCTGGATGTGTTAAGGGACTTCTGGACTACAGCAGTGACAAGAACAGTGGTGCATGAGAATCAGGCTGCATCAATTGTGATAAATTGTACAATCAAGGCCTACAATTGGAGATTTCTGAGAATAATGTCAACATGGCTTTGGGCATACCTATTGATAGGATGGTGGAGGTTCCAGCTCCGGAGGAGCTTCATGAATTTGTGGACTTCATCAATTATTCTGAAAAGATTAATCTGGAAAGCATGAACATAAAGAACCTGAGAAGGGAATGGTCTTTTCTTTTTGATTCAGTAATAAGGGCCTTCACATGTAGAAAGTCAGGGTTTGACAAAATTTCAAGTGTTGTCCAGAAGCTGGTCTACTCAATGGCTCACAACAAACAGATCAATGTAGGACACTACATCTTGGATGAATTGAGCACCAAGCTAACAATACCATTAGCATCAAGAGGTAAGAAATTATTTCTTTCTAGATTCATTATGTCTGCTTTAAATAATAAAATAAATGACATACATATGCTAGATGGTGTAGATATATCATTAATAGGAAATTGTAAGTAAGTGTCCAAAATTCTATTTGGATCACTAATTACAAAGAATAAGGTGCATGTGGGTCTTAAATTAACTCCATTCATATTGGAGAAATTTAGGACTTATCCCTATCCTATGCCTGACATGAGGTCTAATGTAAGTCAACCTAATGCAGTATTGGTCCCTATACCTGTGGAAGTACAAACACAGGAACACCAACATGGACCTTCCAATACTGAGACCCCTTCCTCCATACCAGTAACTGCTAGGAAGCCAACCACTTCATCCTCTCAAAAGGGTGAAGTGAGTAAAAAGAAGAGAAAACAGGAACCCTTACCAATTATTAATGAGAGTGGTGAGGATGACACACAGATAGAGTCTACCTTGGTCAAGAAACCAAAGAAGGTTAAAAACTTAGAGCTGACCACTCAAGCCATCTCTACATCCTATCAAAAGGATGTAGTTGTAAAAGAGGGACAATAACAGACTCTAAGGGCATCCTCTCAACAAGGTGTCTCTATTGAAAAGAGCACTCTCCCTAGTGCACCCTGTAAAAAGTCTGCACAATCATCACTTGAACAAATTCAAGTGTATGAAAGGAGACATAAGGATGAAACACACAAGGAGAGCACATCACTTGAAGCTCCCTATTCTATTCAGGGGGAGCTGCCAACACTCCAATCTGAGATTCATAATCTGATTTCTAAAATTTCTTCATCTTATAGTCAAACACTTGAATCTAATTCTCAAGTGTTGCCAACTTCAAGTGACATGGTTCAAGAAACTATGCTCACCACCCAGATACCAAATCTAGATGGGAAGAGGCTACTGGCTGGGGTAGACCTTGATGGCACCATCACAAATATGGGGGATCCATCAGTTCTTACTGAAGACCCCATGGTAGTTACAGATGCACCTTTATGTGCAAATCAACCTTCATAAGATGTAAGGTTTGAGGGTAGTACTCCTGAGGGGGAGCTATCTAAATCCTCTCCAAATCAATTAGAGGTTCCTATTGGTGGAATAATTTCCCTCAAAACCCTAGCTGAAATTGCACTCACAATTGAAGCTAAGAGTATAATCGCCAGTGATCCTGCTATTGGGGAGGCAAGTTTAACACATTCAAGTGCAAGCTCAGTGTAAAATGAGCATGGGTTTGAGGCTAGAGTACATGATAGTAACCTAGCTAACTCCCATCCAATTCAAATGGAGGTTCCCACCCCAAGTGAGAAATAACAAATTATCAAAACCATAAAGCAATATGTGAGTCAAACTGTGACCTTAGTCACAGGTGGTTCTAATCCATCAGATCAACCTTCTACTTCTCAACCACAACAACCACACATCATCTTCCAATGGCTACAGGTAACTGATACTCAACCTACAACTGTAGATGATCTCCTTGTTGATCAAACTTTTGGTCTAGCCAACATCTCACAGCATCTACTTACCTCAGATATGAGCAACCAAGACTATCAAGCTATTCTACTAAACTACAATGAAGAAGTTAAAAAGCAGAAGCAGGAAATAGTTAGTGAAGTTGAGCAAGATGGAAATGTAGATGCTTGGTTGTCTAAGGAATTTTCTTTGGAGATGGATCAGGTCTTGGCCAGGTTTAGAGATGAGTATGTAACCATACTGGGAAGCAATGCCAAGGTCCTGACTCCTCATGAGGTCTATGATGCAATTAATGAAGTGTACAAAGCTTAACTCAAAACTTTTCACCTATTTGGTAGAGTGCTAGAAATAAAATTGACTGGTCATGAGGACAAGATCAAGAAGCTAGTGAGAGATAAGATGGATGAGCTTATTCCTTCTCAAGTCAAGATCACTTCAAGATTTCAACACTTTGCTGACCAAATGGCCAAATTTGATCTGACTTTTATAGAAAAGGATGTCAAAAATCTCAGACAATCTTTCATAGCTTTATATGAGGTGGTTCGAGAACATATTGTCAATTCAAATGATAAAAAACTCAAACTGAACCAGCTTCATCAAAGTAGGTATAAGCCTTCTGCTTTGCTTATGGAAGGAATCAAGCAAGCTGTCCAAGACACCTTTGGTACCTCATTTCCCTCAAGCTCTCAACAATTTACTTCTACATCCACAAAACTACAGATTCAAGCTCTCCAACAACAAGTCTCAATTTTGCAGTCTTCAAATGACACACTCACAGTTCAAGTGCAAACTCTTACCTCTCTGGTGCAGAGTCAACAGGCAGACATCCAAAACTTGGTGGACTCCCACAAGCATTTACAAATGCAAAACTCTGTAGCTTTGAGAGCCATCATAGGAAAGCTTAACATTCCATTGCCTGCACTTTCTAAGACGGTGAGGCTAAAAATACCAACTCGCCTAATGCCTGTTCCCAAGACTAAGGGGGAGATAGAAGCTAGGATTCAACAATCGAGGGAACAATCCAGGGATGCTGATAAATCAAAGAAATCTAGAAAATTGACATCAACTACTCAGACTGGTCAAAGCTCTTCTTAAGCTTAATTATCAAAAGATGTTGGGAAGGACAAACTTCTAAAAGCTGTAGAAGGACCCTGTCAGGATAAAGAATTCAATGAACTTCTATCAGGTTTAAGGGTGTCTCTCCAGAACAACTACATCACTTACAAAAAAACATTGGCCAACAATATCAACTTTGTTAGAGTGGTGATTGTCAAAGTTGATAACTTTCTGGAGAAAAGGATTATAGCAAATATGAATGATTGTGGACTAGATAGATGTCTACAGGTGCCTCTCTCCAATATTCAAAAATTGAGAGCATCTGAACTGGATGTAGTGATTGACAAAGTACACACAGTCATTTCGGAGGACACACAATTGATACATGAACTCAAGAAGGCTCAGATAGATGCTTTTCCTGAAGCCTATCTCTATCCAAGCAAAGGTGTGGCCTACATCTGTCCTCAGACTAAGAAATGTAAAGTCTTCACTGTTTCTAAGATCTATATAAAAGGAAACATGAGGCTGATTATGACTCTTCAATCTGATCTGAAATGCAAAAAGCACAAGAAAACTGAAGATGAAGAAATGATCAAAATCCTTGAAAGGTACCTTGTGAATGCTGATACTATGTTGCCAAAATTATAATACAACTTAAAGGATGACAAGGATGATGATGAGCAGAAGCAAGATGATCAACAACCTTTTGGCTCAAATCCAAGTCAATCCTCTAGAGAAACTGGTAGCAAAGAGAAGAAACAGGATGAGAAGAAAGGAGATGAGAAGAAAAAGGGGATGAAAGAAGAAAGAAAAAGAAGGAAGATGGCTCAGAACCACAACAATAATTATCCAAATCAATCAAGCTCAACCTTCTAACTCAATTACTAAACCACCTCAAACCTCAAAGCCCAAATTCTTGTATAAATAAACTGCTAACACCTTAATGAAAATACCAATCATCTCAAGCCAAACATCTCAAAAGAAAATCGCAAACCTAACTTCTGTTAAGCCACCAACCAAAATTCATTAAAAATCTGTTGGGAGAAAATCAAAGAAACTACAAGTAACTGAGAGGGCCATCTGGAACTGTTTCAATCAAAGTGATTTTCTGCCTCTAAACTGGTGCATCTCAGATGAAGACTACTTTTAACAATTAGCTGAAGAAATGGTCAGAGTTTGGGTTGTAACACTAAGGGAGGTAAGAATCTACTATCAGGACGGGCCTTCACATTTCTTGACAGTAACTTAATGGAGACATTCTCATCAACAGAGATCAAAATAGTGATAAGCTTACTTAAGGACAAGGATACTGCAACTAAGGCATGTAGATCTGTTTTGGCTGAATGATTGATAGAAAGGGAAGAAAGAAGAGCAAGAGAAAAGGCTGCAAGTGAGGAGAGGAAAAGAAAGTGTGTTAAGGAGATATAAATGTATATTCAAAGATCTGAAGATCTCAAGGCAAAGGGGATGAGCAGAATAACCAAGGATGGACAATTTCTAAACATCAAGGTTGGTAGATTTTCAAGAATTAGGACTAGTTTCTTGTACAGTTATCCGTTAGCTGATAGACTCAAACTTGTAGAAGCTCTAAGAGGGACATCAATCATAGAAGAACTGGAACTACTTTTAGAGTTAAAGGATCTCATTAGAAATGAAACAGGAGATGAGACATTTGTCTAATGATTGTATTTGTCAAACTCAAGAAATCCTTTATGTATAAATATTGTATTTCTGTCAATTTGCATGTAAAGTTTAATTGTTCATTGTAGCTTGGGGTTAGTCTTGTTACCAGGCATGAATTTGTGACAAGCAATCTTCTCACAAATTGGGGGAGATTGTTGTGCAAGACATGCCTGTACTATAACAAGACTAAATCAAATTGACAACCCTACGTAAGTTGTTTGATAATCTAAGTTTGCATTTTGTATTGTATTACTTGATTCTGTAAAAATATTAATAGATTAGACTGGAGTATTTTTTTGTAAACATTCTCAAGCCTAAGAATAAAATCTTGAAGAAGATCGTGAAAATCATGCCTCAGAGAAAGAATGAAGAAGCTTGGAGTTGAATAAATATGTTTTAAGAAAAACATTCTAAGTCAAAAAATCTAAAAGTCAAAGATCAAGTCATATAAAGAAGTCATTCGAGAACTCTAGAATGACTTATCGACAAGTCAAAAATAGCTTATAGAGAAGTTTCAGAGATATCGACAAGCCAAAACGAAGATATGAAGATTGAAGATATTGACAAGTCATTTCTGCAATAGAGAACTCAGAGATATCGACAAGTCAAATTGAAGATGTGAAGATTGGAGATATCGACAAGTCAAACTCTCATTAGAGATCTCAGAGATATCGATAAGTCAATATACTATAGAGATTTCAGAGATATCGACAAGTCTTTTTCTACATGTAGAAATTCAGAGATCTCGACAAGCCAAATTATCTTATAGAGAACTCAGAGACTTCGATAAGTCAAAACAACTATAGAGAAATAAGAGATCTCGATAAGTCATTATACTTATTAAGATGTCGAGTTCTCTATATAACAAACTGGAGATCTCAATATAAAACTCATGTACAAAATGCAGACCAGTTAAAAATCCAAGATTATCAATCAAAAAACAAATCAGTCACTGATTTGAAAAGTCTACAAAAGCAGCTTAAAGAGTACAAGATCAAAGTCCAATATTAAATGACAAAGTAAAGTCTCAGACATGCACGATTTGCAAAGATACACTAAGCCAGAAATAAAAAGTTTTAGTTAACTTGAAGTAGGGTTTAGTACATGCTATTGCATGCTGTGTAAAACCTATGTTTACTATCCTAATAAAGTAAACACTGGATTCTTTGTTTTAGAAGTAACAAAAAGATCTAGAAAGCCTTGTAACTCTCTCAAGAAAGAAGCTGAGTTCTTTATCAAGAAAGAACCCAGAAATTTGTAGCAAGACATACTTGATTTTAATATAAAATTAAGTGAGTTTTGAAGATAGTGTGTTCATGTGCATATTTTATTAATTCTGTTAAAACACTTTATCTCTACAAGTTAGATTACTTTGTTCACCACATCCATAACAGTTCAAAAAGCTTAAGAATAATCCAAAACACATTCACCCCCTTTGTGTTTTATTCATTACCTAAAAAAAGGATTACAAAATTCAAAGCGGTGAAGAACTTTATTCAGAAGCAATCATACATGGATATGTATTAGGTTTTCTTATTGTAATAGAATAAGATTCCTTATTGATTGTGTAACTGTGCACTATATAAGCACAAATTAGGTTTACTCTTTATGAGTTGCGTTAACGAATTGTAATATCTTTCAGATAACCTAGCAGCTCTCAAAGATAATTGTTCATTCTTTGATAGAGTACTTGTGTAACTGTTTTTACCATATTAATATAAAAACTTTTGATTATGTTAAAACTTTATCAAATTATTTGCATAAACTTTATTCACCCCCTCTACAGTTAATTACGGACCTAACACATCTTAACCATTAATTTGAATGCCTCTCAATATATGGAAACTGTTGAAAAGAAGAGTATGGAAACGTTTCACATTCACACAAGTATGGTGGCTACCACTGAGGAAATGAACA